>NC_030443.2:18640957-18713457 GCF_001660625.3 Ictalurus punctatus
CCCTGCCCTGTTCGTCTGAGTGCGTGTGTGTGTGTGTGTCTGTGTGTGTGTGTGTGTGTGTGTGTGTGTGTCC
The DNA here is from genome assembly GCF_001660625.3 of Ictalurus punctatus. Lineage (NCBI taxonomy): Eukaryota > Metazoa > Chordata > Actinopteri > Siluriformes > Ictaluridae > Ictalurus > Ictalurus punctatus. The sequence continues at coordinate 18,641,031 of NC_030443.2, forward strand.
ATGCTCATGCCATGCTGCTGGTCGGTGTGCTCTGGGTGCTGCTCATGCTGCCGTTGGCACTGCTGTTCTCAGAGGGAGACGGGTTAGTGGGCACTGCATGGCGCTTAATCAGACTGCATGGACATCCTGAAACAGAGAGAGAGAGAGAGACAGAGACCAAGAGATGAAGAGGAAGAGACAGACAGATAGTGAGGAAGAGGCAGTTTAGAGCGACAGAGGGCGAGAGTGAGCGATAGTGAGGGAGAGAGAAAGAGTTAATAGCAGCAGACAGCGAGAGCGAGAGAAGAAAAGAGAGTTGGTAGCGACAGAGGAGAGACAGAAAGAGAGGCAAAGAGATATATACAGCAAGACAGAGAACAAGAGAGATAGAGCGAGACGGAAGGAAAGAGAGAGAGATGGACAGAGTGAGAAAGACAGAATGATAACACGGAAGAGAGAGAGTTGATAGCGACAGACAGGCAAAGAGACAGAGACAGAAGGAGACAGACAGAGAGAGAGACAGAAAGAGAAAGAAAGGGAGACCAAAAGATAGAAACAGCAACAAAGAGGAGAGAGACAGAGAGACAGAAAAAGAGAGAAAGAGAGAGAGAGAGAGAGAGAGAGAGAGAGAGATTTTCTTAGAACAACACGTCCCATATTATAACAGGTGCTTTATTCCTTTTATTCCACAGCACTTTGTGACCCATTACAATTTTCTATTCATTTTTATCCATTTATAGTTACATCATTATAGAGAAATTTTATAGAGAATACAAAAAATTACATAGAGAAATGAATCAACGCTTTCTGGCCAATCAGAATCCAGAACTCAGCAGTGCTGTGGTGAAAGTTGGGATATAATATCGTGTCCTGTGTTGTGTTCGTACCTGAGAAGAAGGTCCCTGTGGAGCCAAAACCCAGAGCGATGGGGTAACCTGAAACACCCAAACACACCCCTCGTGAGTAACAGGTCGCACATCGAAACGTCACACACGCACACGTGCTTGTTCATCTCCATTTCCTCACAAGCAGGTGAAATCCGATGAAAAGTGTTGCTCTTACTTAACTGTTTCATCTTATTTCTAGCGGCAAATCATCTCGAGGCTTGTTAAGGTCGCCCTCGCCGCCCTTTAGGCCTCTTCCCTCATAAGCTAAAGGAGCAGAGATGGTTCCCGCTCACACACTCGTCACATCTCCTTTCTCTAATAATCAATAGCAAAGAGTACGGCGTGGTAGAGCGTGCAGTGCGGACGTGTTCAGCTCACCTGTGCGGATTTTGATGAACCAGAGCGCGCCGATGAGCAGGATGCCGATGAGGAAACCTCCGAAGGCGATGCCCAGAACCGACTGCAGGGTGAACTTGAAACAGTGGTCTGAATCTGCGCAGATATGAAGCCCTGTTAATAATATCACACTGGAGACATACAAAACGTCCTAGCAAAGCGCTTCTGTTTCTAACAAAAATATCACACCGTGATTCTCAGACAAATTTCTATTGCACGCAATATACAGCACGATATTCAGCTTTTCAAACAAACTGCCAGCGATATTAGATATTAGAGGTGGACCGAGAGAGGATTTTTCCAATTCAGATCATTAAATCGGGCGGTACCTGCCGATAACGATTAATCGACCGATTAAAATTCATACGAAGAAAACGTAACACTCAGAGTAAAACATCGCTGAACTTTATTACAAAAATAAACAGTACTGACTGTACCATGAAAATGTGCTGTACTGCTTTTTTAAATGAAATAAATATTAATGAACATAAACTATTAACATACATTAAAGTAAATTAAAGATATACATCCGAAACCGAACCAACACTCCAAATAACGAATAAAAATAAGTGACGTTTAAAATGAATCAAAAAAACACTTCAAATAGCACGACAAAATTAGCCAGCGATGGGTTTTATCTCGCCTCTAGAGGCCGCTCTCGTGCCGTATAACGACGGCGGACTCTCGTTTTTAAATGTACGTGTCTGTTGCATTTTCTGCTTTCCTCTCGGCTGGGGAATTTCTTACTCGCCTTCTTCGTTCCTTTTTACACCGATTTTAGCCACGGTTCGGCGATATGTCGGGTTTTGGAGCGTGTGAAGATTCACTGACTGCAGAAGGAGTAAATAAGGAAAGGAGAACTGTTTGTTCAACTCTGTGGAGATGATTCGTTTATTTATTTTAGACATTTCTGTGTCGGAATATAGCACAGGAGATCTCTTTACATCGGAGGTTGCAGATTTTAACGGGAAGAAAAACAAAAACGTGTTGTCGGGTGTGCTGAAAGAATGTATTTAACACCTGCAGTGTGGGGAAAGTCAGCAGGTTCTGCTCCCTGAAGACCCGCGCCGACTGATTACTCTTCCTTTCGGCGCTCAGCGAGAGAGAGGAAAAAAAACTAAGCAGGAGGGTAAACAGTCCTGCTTATAGTGAGGTTTTTACTTTTGCCCTTACAGCAGTTGTGTCTGTTTTTCTGTTAATCTTGACAAAGGTGATATCTTCGAATAGTTCCTGAATTTAACCAATCAACATGCAGAGGTGGAGAAAGAGCTGGTAATTAAGTGAAAGTCAGGCTTATGGTCTTAAAATGAAATGTGGAAGCGGTGTGACAAAATGATTCCTGAAAAGGTCAAATACAACATAGTCAGGCATTTAAAAGTAGAAAGTTAAATGGTTGGGTTTTTTTTTTTTTTTTTAATGAAACTAGACATGATCTCATGGGGCAGAGATAGGGTAGGGGCGGGGTTTAGCAGGGGGTGTGGTTAAATGTTGTGTTACTATCCGTTTAGCTTCGTTTTCAATTCGTATAAAAAGTGACAGACATTAGAGGAGGGTGGAGTTAGAGTAGGGGCGGAGTTAGAGTATGGGGGGGGGTTAAGTGCGGGGTTTATATTTGCACACTTTCTTATGACTTTAATTTGCGTGAAATTGAGTCGATTCTAAACACATGAACTTTTCAATTCTTGCAAATTGTTCATCGGGTCAGGTTTAAGTTCATTTTTTGGAAGTTAGGTTTAAATGAATGGAGTCAAACTCTCGTAGTATCCTCCAGGTATTAGGTATTGTCTAGATGAGCTCGTGTTTGTTTAAATGACTAACTAAACACAGACAAATAAACGTTGCTTATATTTATGAACGGTGATGATGTCTGATCCAGGAAAAGGTTTTGTTTTTAAAGCAACACCTTTTCTTTTTTCTTTTTTTTCTTTGGATTGTTCGTTTGTTTTCCGCGGCACCGTGACAGAATTGCCGTCACGAAGACATCGGTGTTAAAAAAAACAAACAAGACAAAAAAAACAAAACAAAACAAAGCTGATAAAACAGAGGCAGGAAAGAGTGGCACAGGTGGTCGGGACGAGTTCGACTCAAGAGTCCAAACAGGAAAGACGGCCTGCACGAGTCACTTCCTGTCCAACACCCTTCTAAATAACAAATTCAGCTGGTCATCTGCTGTTTGTGCGTTAATAACGGCCTGAAGATTTGTAGCCTTGTGGACTAGACGAGAGGAGAGACGAGTGCTTCCGGTCCTGTCTCCTGTCTTTCACGGAGCATCCTCGAGCCACGATGATGGAAGGACGTGATGTGCGGGACGCAAGCTGTTCCGTGTCCTTCTCCGTGATTAAAACCGAGTACACAGCAGGAAAAAATAACCGCGCTGCCAAGCCGAGGGTTTTGCTCGTCTAGCAAAAAAGACGACACCCTGTGTCGGTTCCTCTTTTTCCTCTTTTTTTTTTTTTTTTGCAAGGTGCATAGTGAAATATAATGGGATTTCCTCCTGGATGGAGGTGAGGAATGCGGCGCTCGTTCCTGACTCGTCTGCCCGCTGGCTCTCTTTGCGCTTTGAAGAACAACTGCGTCCAGCTTTTTTGTGCGTCTATGACAACGGCGTGTGTTTGCACAGGCACGCGCTCCAGGCCCTGGGACACAATAAATCCCCCACTGACTCATTATTTTCTGATTACAGCCACAAGGTCAGCGAACAGGCCTTCCTATGAACCCGGCCACATCCTGGTCTGAGCTCCATGACGACTGTTTACGTCAGCGGCTGAAACGTTTCAGCGCCTGGGGAGAACCGTTAACTCTTTACGCTCTTAAAAATGAAGCGGTCTGTCTGTCCGAAATAAAACTTTCAAGTTGGTTCATTTGTCCCTCTAGTGGATCATTAAACGTTCTCTACAGCAGGAGGTTGTTTTTTTTTTTAATTACACTTACAGAAAATGTATCACCCTTAAGGGTACTAAAGGATCAGTGTCCCTCTGGAGAAACACTTAAAGGTTCTATGTGGAACCCTACAAGAAAGGGTTTCCCGATTATACTGCTGGCCGTTTATGAACTCTTAATCATCCATAAACCATTAAAGAACCCTTTTTTTTCTAAGAGTACCAGGTATCGTGACAGTTTAGCTAAATTCCAGGTTCTAGGTTCCAAGAAGAAAATACACACTTACTCTTGGGAAAAGGGGTCCTTCAAGGGTTCTTTAAGAGAAACCCCTGTTGTAAAATTTCCTCATTACACTCATACACTTTAGAACCCTTAAGAGAGAAACCCTTAAAGGTTCAATGCAGAAGCCCTCAACAGTGTTTCACTATCACAAAGGGTTCCAGGTGGAACTTTGATTATCCAGTGAACCATTAAAGAACCGTTTTCTGCTCTAAGAGTGCACCAAGTACCATAATGGTTCAGCCAGTGAGCTGTGAGTCTGTACCATACGCTTACTCCCTTAATACATACACTCTTAATAAATTGGGTTCCTCAAGGGTTCTTTAAGGGTTGCAAGGCGAACCCTTCCAAAAAAAAAAAAAAAAAAAAAAAAAAAAAAAAACCGGTTCTCCTTGGTTCAACTTAAAACATTCGAGGGTGTAAAACTGAAGAGTGTAAGAACATGTAGAAAAATGTAAAACCCTTTTAAGAAGAACCTTAAACTACGCCTTAACCAGCCAGGAGGTCTTTTTTTTTTTTCCAAAGAGAATACTGTACATGACAGATCTGACGTCTGCTCCTGAGACGAGGCACGAATCGTCTCCACCCACAGCCGCGTCTTATCGATAGTTTGTGCACCACGATGAGTGGAATTTAATCAGATCAGATGGTCGGTTCGTTGGCGAGACTCTGAGGTTTGCTTTTTGTCTCGTGTCCAAGCAGAACACGACGCAGACACGCCCACGCTCCGGGATAACCACTGCAAGATGGGAAGATGTTTCCACAAACATTTTCGACAAACGTCCTAGAGAAAAGACTTATAGTGGTCTTCCTCTTCCGTCCGTTTCTCATTTATACTCAACAGGACAATTTCCAACTATGGAGCTCAAGCTGCATTAATACGGAGGAAGAAGAATCACTGAGCAGATATTATCAGGCTGATGGTGACTAATTTAGGGGATTACAACTTTTACATATTTTATAAGTTAATAAAGCTAATAATTAGTTAATCATTTGGCAAACTATACAGATTTTTTTCCCCACTTCATTATTCCGGGCTGGGTTTCTCTTGTAGATTCATCCCAATTAAAGTCCATTTCAGTTCCAGGTTGTGAAAAAGTTCTAGACGAGATTTGACCCTTTTTTTTTTTTTTTTTTTGCCGCAGAACAGACTTTCCTTCACAAGGAGAACATTCGCTAAACTGCCTGATTGTTATCGGTGCAAATGGTGCGAATATAATGGCAAAGAAAAACAAAATCCAAACACCGTTTAATGAAGCAAGACCTGCAATGTGGAAGATCTGAATAACAGTTGGACATGTCTGGACCGGTTCATTTACTCACTCTGCGGTGGGACGTACGACGGCGTGACTTCCACGTTCCTCTTCATGGGCCACGGGTCTGTGCAACCCTGCAAAATCAACATTTAATGAATATGAGACAATTGGTTTTCATGTCTCATTTTTCTACCGACAGTCAAGCGCTGGCTTCTGATTGGTCAGCGGGTGGCCTGAGGTATTGTTTTATATATAATACCCGCCGATTACTGACTGCCCTGCATTAATAAATTCACTCTGGGGTCATTTTGTAAGAATAGCTTTCTGAAGTAATTGTTTCTGGTCAGAGTGCGCTCTCTCTCTCTCTCTCTCTCTCTCTCTCTCTCTCTCGCTCTCTCTCTCTCTCTCTCTCACTCTCTCTCTTTAGAAAACAGCAGTGACCCGAGCACAAAATCACTCCAAAGTGGCTCGAATTATTTCAGATGGTGACCATGGAAACAAAAAAATGAATAAGAGACAGCATGTGACTTTGGTTTGGTTCTTTTTTTTTTTTTTTGGTTTTTCCCCCAGTGCTTAATGTTTACATGCAAAGGTTTTCACCGATACATATTAATTTATTCCGATTACAGATTCCAAATTAAAATACAACATTTATATATGAATCCGAAACTGGTCTGTCTATCTGTCTGTTTGTTGAAAGAAAGGAAAAAAAAAAATAAAAAATACACACATTATCGATTGGTATAATAGAACACCTTTACTCATCTTCTAATTTTACAAACATTAAAAGTCGTTGTCTGGGAAAAGTGCGGTAAACAAAGACATGTTTTCACCCTTTTTTTTTACCGTATCCTCAATGAATGACGAATTTCAAATGCAAACTATTTTCAGGTCAATTTGCCTCGACGTGTTAATCTTTACATCCATCCACCGAACAATTATATTAGCCCTATTTAGCAGAAAAATGAAATTCGCTCCTGTTTCGGTCGTGTCCATACGCCCATAGCAGTGAACTGATTTGTGGTTAATGGCTCATATTAAAGTAGACATTCGGGGTGTTAAGAATTTGCAGTTTTTCCATCGGTGTTTCTCGTTTTTTACCTAGCACACTAGGTTGAAATGCATTCATTTTATTGTGACAGCTGTCCAAAAAGCTTATTGTGGAGAGGCGTGAGTTGTTGGCCCAGCAGGGGGCTCACACACCTTCCCGTCACCCATCGTCCCGCTCAACAGCAGCTATACATGGAGGCACGATACTCTACACACAGAAACCCAACAGTGTCCTGACGCATCTTATAACAGACTTGCGTCGATAAAAGAATTCATTTGTTTATACCGATTGAAAATAAATCCATTATTAAACTATTATTCAGATTATTCATGGATTATTAGGCTCATTTTTAGCCACATAGGTACAACCTATCGTTAGCTCTCTAGGTCATTTATATTCATCAACCCTGTGTTCAGGCTAGCGAGTGAAAATGTTTAGTTCTTATAAAGTGGCCAACAGAAAAAAAAAAAAAAACAACAAAAAGGTAACAAAAAGCTGAGCCCCAAACTTAAACTCAAACTTATATACAGTACAATTTAAACAAAAGTGATGTGTATCAGTTGTGTATCTATGCTGTAGGTTATACTGTATATTTTGGCGGTCACTACACACAAGATACAAGACCCTTGTCACTTGCTAGTGTGAATACAGGCTAACTTTTGGCAGCACTGAAACCCCCTTACCTCACGCTGGTGTACATTGTAACAGTGGCTGACGTGACACTGAAGCTCCCATCTGTTGGCGGGCAGATCCTGCAGCACGTCGAGGGAGAAGCTGAACCTGGTGTTCTTATGGCATCCCGAGCAAGGCTCCTGTTTAAGGGAGATTATCCTCTCCACCGGCTGCATGCCGGCGGAGCGCACTAAACATGACTTCACTCTGATAAATATGGCCCCATCTCCGAGGATCAAACTCGAGACCTGCGAGAATAGCATAGAAGAAAATGCCAAAATATAACAGGGATGACTATGTTTCATATATGTGCTAAATGGATCCCAAAGCACCAGGAGAATTTCAATGGAAATCTGGCTGCCTCTGCCAAGAGGTTACAATTGGGTCATGTTTGAATTGTCTAGCAATAGATACTAAACAGGCACCCATTACGGTTCAATAACGACCATTTTTTATTTTATTACCTGAGCGTAGATCCTCTTGTTGGTCTGCAGTACAGTGTGGGGATCGAGTTCCACCTTGTAATCGGGAGCCGTGAACAAATGCATTGAGGTGTGAGATACAGGAGTCTCTGTCGTCGTCAACTCAGCACGCTCAGTCACTACGAAGAGACAGAAGTAAAAGACCTGAAGGCCACGTCGTGTGGGTCTGCTATGTGTTTATCTCTGATTCACACTGAACTAAAGTTCATAATGAGTCAGTAAGCAAGACAGCAGCAGTGAGTCGTCTTGAATATCCAAAAGTGGTAGCCAAATGTGTGACATTTATGCACCAGCTGTAATATAACACACTTATAACACTGTGGTGATGAAGCAGAAATGAAACATAGTTCAGCAATACTTCATTACTATACACGGGCATAGTTTTGTTTTTTTTCCCCAAAATATTTTTATTGAGAAAGAAAACAAACTTCCTGTCACATAGCAACAATACCGTTCTCATTTTTTTTTGTTATACTCACATATACACACATACATGCATAGTGTAGAAAAGAAAAACAAAATTAAAGAGTACAATCAACTAAACATGTACTGATTTGCTTCTTTCACACTCAATTTAGTAAGATTTTATCCAAAAAAAAAATAAAAACATGCACATACTTTCACATAAGTCATATTTCTGTACTCTTTCCACGCACACTCCTGGCCAAAGCATGAAACGCAAACCTTAATTTTGTTTTAAAGAAGCGATTTATAACTTTTTTTTTTAACGCCCTAAGCTATACCTGTGAGGTGAACTGCAATATAAATAAACACTGACGACTATTCCTTCCTCCCCTTTAACTAACCTACCGCAACTACACTGAAACTAAGCATGCTCTATTAGTAATAAGGAGGTGGAGCTGTTCGGCTGAGGGCGGAGCTGATTTCCGGGCCAGAAAAACGTCATAAAAAGCCTGAAAATGAACCCCAACCTACATCGACATCATGGCAATATTGAAAATGCCATTTTTTCTGAGGTATTTATCCAATTTTATGATTACTAAACATCCAGAAACACTTAAAAACAACAAACTGCACCTTTAACCGCCTGAATTTATATAGTTAAGGCAATTACTGAGGTTTTACCTGGAGTTTCTCTCTTTCTAATCGTGATCTCAATCATCGGGCCCTTCAGATGAATCTTCGTGTAGCTTCTGATTGATTTGGTCTTAAAATAACCGAGTACCAGATCCTGGAGCTCAGTGTCGCTGTCAGAGAGGTTCATCCTCCCATTCAGGGCCACACCGTTTAATTGGATGGCATTGTTGGACTACACAAACAGGAAGATATAAACATATATAAGATGTAATATAAGTGTAAAAAATGTAAGACATAATATAAGCAAATAAAAAAATTGCCAGTGCCATAAAATTCCAGTAAATCCAACATAATCTCCAATTATAAACTGAAACTTATACATTTAAAAGAGAATAATAATAAAAAAAACTATATCAGACTCGTATTGAAGGTTCAGCATTTATATAGAATTTAATGTATGTTTCTTATTACTGACTAATCCATAAAAATAGAAACCCAGTACAGGTCATAGGTAACCCATTACAATCTGAAAGTGGCATCTGAAATCTCAATTCCAATGGCATTCAATAAATGTATCTATCAATAAATAACCAATAAATAAATGAAAACATAAATATATGACTTTTTTTTTTTTAAAGCAATGTGAAATACCAGCAAGTATTTCATTTATTCACGTTTCATGAATTAATGAATGTCATTTTTCCCCCCAAAATAAATAAATAAATAAATAAATAAGTCTGCTACTGGAGATATTTAAAAGTAACAATAAAAAATGTAATCAATTTGACATAAAGGAATAAATTCATGAATTACGATTAACGCCTCAATTAATTTGCAATAAATAATTAATAAGCAGTGACATTCCGGTGGATCATGTCCACTCGCCAGGAAAGAAACGTTCATTCATTTTTTTGACGAATTAATTAATGCTAATTTGAGATTTTTTTCATTTAAATCACTTATGAACGTCACTTTAAATTTTTCATGAATTAATCTGTCATAAATACATGAATCCGTTCGTTAAAAAAAAGGTAAATTATTCATTTGTAATAAATCAATTAAATAATACAATAAAACAAACGCGCATTGACCTTCTAGTGTATCATGTTCAGTCACCAAGAACGTGATATATGATCATCTTTTCATGTTTATTTAATTTAATATCTAAATGATTGTTTACATTTTTTTTCGTCCATGAATGTCACTTTGCGTAATCTGTAATAAATACATGAATGAAGTGATTCATTTGTAACATATTCACGTGTGATTAATGAAATGCTTAATATGCGGAGTGACACTGGGGTACATCACATCATGCGCTTCACTCACCATGAGAGAGGTAATTTCAGCGTTGACCTTCCAGAAGGTTCCAGCCGGACCCCTTAGGACCAGCTGCACACCAGTCGGAACCACGTCCAGCGAGACGTTCCTGTGATCCATGGGTATGAGTGTATTTAATGAATGGGCAGAAATAAATCTACACTGAATGCCTGCATTGATGAGATGTGAGAGTGAGATGAACTCCTGAAGCTGATCACCTGGGGCCGACGTGATCCGGGATGTTGATGATGTGAAGCTCGTCCTGGGAGTCGAGCAGGCATGATGTAACTGCAGACAGATCAGTCTCGACCTCCAGTGACTCCTTCATCGTCGGTAATTCCCAGCTCAGCTGGCAGGTGGACGCAAGCGGAGTTCCTGAGACAAGAGGAGAATTATCGCCATATATTAACCATAACATCACATTTTTTACTGTATTTCACAAACAGAGGCTACTTTTATTTGTTAGGGGAGCATGAATAAATGTTATATATATATATATATATATATATATATATATATATATATATATATATATATATATATATATATATATCTTAATAAGTGAACTTCTGTGGATTTTTTTGTAATTATTATTATAAAATATATAAAAGTATTTTCTTTAATAATACCTTTACTCTTGGTGAAGTTAATGTTCTTCGGATCGTGGAGCGTGGTGAAGGATGAAACTCCTCCGAACTGTCGCGTTGCCCATGACACCAGCTCATTGCCCTGACCGGCTGGAGCGATGTGAAGCTTATAGCCATATACTTCATGAAACGAAGTATTATCTGTCACCTAAATATTAGAGAGAAAAGATATTAAAGTATAAACAACACACATCCTTGTAAATCATGTCTGCTTCTTTTTTAGTGACTTTTCCCAGATTTTTCCCCCCTAATTTAGTCTTTAGTCCAACTCCCACCCACCAGTCAGCTCTCCTCTACCATTAGAGGCCAACCGGATCCTTTCAAAACACTCAAAGGAAAGCGCTATCCGCCCTCTTCCGCATACATGAGCTCGCAGACGCAGACGGGTTGCCTGGTATCGCCGTGACTCACGGCGGAGACAGAGCATGGCGATTTTCTATGTAGTATACCTTACAAGATGATCAGTGTATAATTATAACACAGTGTATAATTCTAATTCTGTGAGAAATAGGGTGCTGTACACTTTATGAAAGCATGCTATTTTGACAGTCCCTCCAGGAATCAATGCAGAATCAAGGAGCTTGCAGTTACCGTATTTAAAAAAAACATTAACGCAATTTCCCGCAGATCTGGGCCGTCACGTGACGTCATCATCATCATGACACGCGTTCAGCCGAAGCCCTCTCACATTCACGTGCTTACTCTAACATGAGTGCAGCTAAAAGGTCTGATTTACCAACAAACATCGCTGTGAAAGGGCACGCAAAACAATTTAGTGCGATTGCGATTTCACCAGTTCAAGTAGTTTTCTGCAAAAAAAAAAAAAAAAGAAAAAAAAAGAAAAAAAGCTCTACAAGTTGCATCGCAATTTTTTTTTTTTAAATCGAGCGTTTTTGGCTGCAACGGTCACAAAACCAAACTCCACGAAATCCTATACGGACTGTTTTGATACTTTGTGGAGAATCACTCCTGCTGAAAAAACAATACCAAATGGGGTTCTCAAAATTTTTGCATAACCTACACCTTATAACCTACACTAACCCTAACCCTAAACCCTAATCCCAAACCCTAACCCTAACCCTGCACCTAACCCTTAACCCCTAAACCTAACCCTTAACCCCTAAACCTATCCCTTAACCCTAACCCCAAACCCAAACCCTAACCCTTAACCCCTAAACTTAACCCCAACCCCTAACCCTAACCCTTAACCCTAAACCCCAAAACCTATTCCCAACCCCTAACCCTTAACCCCTAAACCTAACCCTTAACCCCTAAACCTAACCCATAACCCTAACCCCAAAACCTAACCCCAAACCCAAACCCTAACCCTTAACCCCTAAACTTAACCCCAACCCCTAACCCTTAACCCTAAAGCCCCAAACCTAACCCCAAAACCTAACCCTTAACCCCAAACCCTAACCCTAACCCTTAACCCTAAACCCCAAAACCTAACCCCAACCCCTAGCCCTAAACCTTAACCCTAAACCTAACCCTAAACTACACATATACATATATATATACATATATATATATATAAGTATGTATAAGTATGTATATGTATGTATGTATGCTGCTTTGCTCTATAAACGGAAACATTATGGCAAATTATCCACAAAATAAATGTTTATGCCTCAAATGTTATAAATATAGCTATATCATTTCTCCAAAACAGTTGGAGAGTGTCAGAACAGTTCGAAGTGATTCAGCTGCACAGTGATTCAGATCCACTGATTCACATTCCTATTCATTCATACTTTAAGGATTACACGATGACTCGACTTCCTCTGAGCTTCCCAGGAGGAGCGATCGGCCCTCTTGCTTAGCATCAAAAATAAATTCTTCTTTAAAGAAACTTGTTGCATCGTATCATCTCCTCTCGCTCTCTCTCTCGGTCTCTCTCTCTCTCTTTCTCAGTCTCTCGGCCTTTCTCTGTTCCAGTGTTTGTTATGGTAAAGCGTCCATGCGCTGGGTTGCACAACCTCTCTGGTGCCACGCTGCTTCCTTCGCTTCCTGGCTGGGGACAGGAAATGAGACCTTTTTAACTGTGTGCGTCAGTCCGGGCGGCTGGAATCCGACTTGGTGTGGGGATAGATATGGACGCACACGCTACTGTCGACACAAGTGGTGTCCCCGTGTGTTGGAAAAATAAACGAAGGACAAAGAATTCCAGAGTCAAGAAAATACTCAGACATCACACTGATAACTCTGTCCACTGTTGAATTAATGGCATAAATTAAAATGCAAAGAAAAACAAAACCGAAAGTCATGGGTCTACCAGTCTAGCCTGGTGCAGTCTAGCCTGGTGCAGTCTAGCCTGGTGCAGTCTAGCCTGGTGTAGACTAGCCTGGTGCAGTCTAGCCTGGTGCAGTCTAGCCTGGTGCAGTCTAGCCTGGTGTAGACTAGCCTGGTGCAGTCTAGCCTGGTGCAGTCTAGCCTGGTGCAGTCTAGCCTGGTGCAGTCTAGCCTGGTGCAGTCTAGCCTGGTGCAGTCTAGCCTGGTGTAGACTAGCCTGGTGCAGTCTAGCCTGGAGCAGTCTAGCCTGGTGCAGTCTAGCCTGGTGTAGACTAGCCTGGTGCAGTCTAGCCTGGTGCAGTCTAGCCTGGTGCAGTCTAGCCTGGTGCAGTCTAGCCTGGTGTAGACTAGCCTGGTGCAGTCTAGCCTGGTGTAGACTACCCTGGTGCAGTCTAGCCTGGTGTAGACTAGCCTGGTGCAGTCTAGCCTGGTGTAGACTACCCTGGTGCAGTCTAGCCTGGAGCAGTCTAGCCTGGTGCAGTCTAGCCTGGTGTAGACTACCCTGGTGCAGTCTAGCCTGGTGTAGACTAGCCTGGTGCAGTCTAGCCTGGTGTAGACTAGCCTGGTGTAGACTAGCCTGGTGTAGACTAGCCTGGTGCAGTCTAGCCTGGTGCAGTCTAGCCTGGTGCAGTCTAGCCTGGTGTAGACTACCCTGGTGCAGTCTAGCCTGGTGTAGACTAGCCTGGTGCAGTCTAGCCTGGTGCAGTCTAGCCTGGTGTAGACTAGCCTGGTGTAGACTAGCCTGGTGCAGTCTAGCCTGGTGCAGTCTAGCCTGGTGCAGTCTAGCCTGGTGTAGACTACCCTGGTGCAGTCTAGCCTGGTGCAGTCTAGCCTGGTGTAGACTACCCTGGTGTAGACTAGCCTGGTGCAGTCTAGCCTGGTGTAGACTAGCCTGATGCAGTCAAGCCTGGTGTAGACTAGCCTGGTGCTGTCTAGCCTCATAATCAACTTCGGTGTGGTAACCGTCAGTCCGCTTCATCACACCATGGCATCACTGCTTACTTTCCTATAACAATGACACAGAGTGTGTTATTCCTTACGTAAATTACCGGTAATCTCCATTATACCTTCGACCTGTTCGTGCTGTCCTCAGGAGGCGCAAACATTTGTCATTTGCCCTTTTCATACTCATCTATTTGGTCATAGTGGACAGAAAGAGAAAGACAGGAAGTGGCAGAGACAAGAAATTAGACAGATCATAATGAAAGAATGAAGGGAGTGGACAGAGAAAGTGTTTTTTATGGATTTGGATGATTTGGAGAATCTGTCTCTGCAGGTCGTGTTCTCTCTCCGGACTGATAACGGGGAAACGGCGCGAGCCGGACTGTCCTAATCCACAATTCTGACCGACTGGCCTTCCTTCCTGTCGCATGACTCGGTGTGAACTTGAGCGAGACCTCGGAAATAAAACAATCGGAGAGTAGACAATGAAACGACGACGCGGTTATCGCTGTGCGCTGGGACGGCTGTGATTAACAGGGACGTCGTGATACAGAGCGAGATTATTAAATGACAAGTCCAAATCTAACCTGTGATCCGTTCGCGAAAGCACGGAGCGACGGCTTAACCGAGATTCGGCTTCCTTTGAATTCTGCATTCTGATTGGGCAAAATGTGTTGATTAGTTTAATATAACACAAGATCTGGCAGGAGTGCAGAAGCAAATGACAGAACTGATCCTTTCTGTAGTAACAGCTCATTCACAGGGACTTGTATAGCAGAAAGGATTTAAGAACGTGGTGTTGTTTGACAAAGTAAATCTCACAATCATTGACGTGGTGGAGTTTTTTTTTTATTCAGAGACGTTTATTTAACATTTATCGCAGGAGTCTCTGATTTGGTTACCCCTTCCTGTGCTTTGTGTGTGTGTGTGTGTGTGTGTGAGAGAGAGAGAGAGAGAGGGAGAGAGAGAGGCTGGTGAGGGAACAGCTGTTTATCACACCTATAGCATAAGAGAGAACAGGAACTAAATTGTTTAGTCTAACTATAAAAGGCTTGTTCATTAATAAACACTGTAACTTTGTAATTGTTAGCAAATCGCTGTGGTATACGTAGTATAAGTGGAATAAAACACTCCAGACCGTGCTGTTATACAAAAATAATACACATCACACCCTCTCAGAGTGCATTATTTTTGTATAACAGCAGCAAGAGTCTGGTGTGTGTTATTCCTTACATAAATTACCGACTCAGTAACAACGACATATATCTGTTCTCCCGAAACCACAGAAGATCCTGAACGGCATGATGACGGAAAGCCGAGGCGTCGTGTTCATCTTTTTGCTTTTTCTTCTTTTTCGTCAGACACTTACGTAGATCTTTACGTTGGAGTTGGAGGTGTGAGTGAAGTAGATGGTTTTGTAGTCCGTGTCTGTGCTGGTGAAGATCAGGATGGACGGAGCGGCTGTAGTCATCGTAACCATCGGGTAGGTATTCTGTAATACAGCAAGGAAGTAACGGTCAGTGTGTCGTCTCTAAAGCCGGGGAGTTTCACAGGACACACGGAATACAGACATAACAAGCTAAAGTTTTATTCCATGGTGCTTTAGAGATCCTGAAGTAAAGTAAAGATGTGGTTCAAAAACAATATTACATTCTTTAAGCCTGTAAAGTACAGATAAGGGCAGTGTGGAGATGTAGTGCTGATGCTGTGATCAGTTACGTCACACTTTTCAGAAATAACGCTTTTAAATCTTTTTAAACTTATTTTAAACTTTTTTTTTTTTTTAAACTATTTGTTTGTAATAACAAATACAAATTCAAGAAGCAGCTGATTTTTTATTTACATATATATGACATACTATATATTTCCCCCTATTCAGTTTTAATATAATTTTTGTAGGCATTAACGTTCCATCAAACTTATTTTTCATTTAAACTTATTTCTGGAAGCAGCTGATTGAATGCTAAATAGAAAACCAACTGAGTTCATTTATTTATGTATTTGTTTGTTTGTTTGTTTATTTATTTATTTATTTATTTGTGTTAACAAATACAGATTGTAAGCTAACTCTAAAATTTATAAAAGCAACTGATTCTGTGTTTTTAAAAAAATATTCATCAATTTATTTGTCGGTTTGTTTGTTTATTTATTTGTTTGCAGTAGCAATTGCAAATTCAAGAAGTGCCTGATTTTGAGGGTTTTTTTAATATTTTTATATATATATATATATATATGACATACTGTATATTTCCTCCTATTCGGTGTTAATTTATTTTTGCCGTTATCCAAGTTATTTTTAAAGCTTTGTTTTTTCATTTGCCGCACCACTATTTCGCCCGACGTTTATCAGCAAACCTAAACATCTTAAAATATTGTGATATGATTTTTTTATCGTATCGTTCCCCACTTGTGCACTTTCAGGGGAATTTGAGGTGCACTTTAAGAACAAAGACACTGTATGTGTATTTGAAGCTAAGGCTAACTGCTATAAGCTACCAAAGCAGGCACAGAGATGTACTGCGTGTGCCGCTGTGATATCATCAACATGAGCCGTTTGCATTATGTTTACATTCTGGCCTAAGCAGAAAGCCATGGAGGTACGAGACACGGTGTGAGGCCGGGAGGCACAAATTCCCACGAGGCCTTCTCCCATGATTAGGAAGCGAAGAAAAACAAGCGCCATAAACATTTGGCGTCCTCTTTGCGACTTTGTTGTTTTTCCCCAGACGAGACGAGGAGACTTATAGACGCATCACAGGCACAGATCTGTGCTAATGTCCAGCCCTGGATAACACAATACATCAATACAACTGTAATGTTTATTTTAATCCACCGTGTGCTTCGGACATAAAAGATATAAATAAAAAAAATTAATAAAAAATAAATAAATAAATAAATAAATATAGCTTTAACTTCTTTTTTTTTTTTTACAGCCTCTGACTGTTACAAAGCACTGACACTGGAGACTCCTTCCATAAATGCTGCAGAAAATATAATACTTTGCAAAATATAAGTGTTCATCGGTTTATTATTGTCCTTGCTCGCAATTTATCTAATGCGCTCAAAGTTCAATGAGTCTGATGTTTTGATGTTTTGTTTTTTAGGAAAATACTCATATTTCCGAAAATCGACATGAATATCGTGTTCCTGAATATCACATGGCCTTTGCTTTACTGTTTCAAATTAATAATTTATTACGTTTTTAATACACAATCAGTTTGTGAGTCGCGCAGTAGCACAGGGGGCGCTGTTGAGTTCATCAACCACTCGTTACATCATAAAGACTTTAGAAAGACTTGGGCGGAAATGTGTGTAAATGTGAACTGAATCCCTCCGAGTCTTCAGCTCGTCCGCTCCTTTTCCAGCTTTTTGAGACGAAGCGGAGCCTGAAAATTCATCCTGCCAAATCCACTCCTAATCTCTGCTAACCGCAGTGTAAACACTCCCGTCTGGAAGGTTGCTGTAATCTTTTTTTTCGAGGCACGGCCGGGGCAGGATTTGCACCGATCCCCACCAAATATTTACAGGCCTCGGGGTACCGAACAAATTACTCGTGCTGGGGTTTGGGAATTAAATTAATAATGTGCATTAGATGTAATAAAATGAAGTTATATGAATAGGAATAAATATGCCCCAGGTGTGGCAGGTAATATAGATCACCAAAAAACTTATGGAGCATCATAAATAAATGGATAAATATACAATAAAATGTTATTATTAGTCAGGATTCTGCCCAGGAGCTACAGTACAGGAAGTGTCTTCCTTATTATCACCCGCCGCTTCGTTTTACTCGGCTTTGAACACTAATAAGGGAATTGTCCCGATTTGCAAGTCTAATTAATCCTGAGAATCGCTGTTGAAAGCGGACTTTTCGGTTTGTAATCCTCGCGTCTGTGCTCTCGGTGCTGGAGTTTGGAGAGGAAATGCGATGTATCTCAAAGGTTTTTATTAAACCAGCTGTGCAAGATGGTGTCCAGAGGCACTCATATGCCAGTGTTACATTTTTTTTTTTTTATATCAAAGGCAATGGCGTATCCTTATTTACACCATAGCGCTGCTGAATTCTCAATTACGATTGGTTGATTCGTTTTCTATAACAGCAGCTCTGACAAATCAATTTATATCAATGCACTCGTTCTTTGCAGCATCACAGCACCCTTTCATTAATTATGTTCCTATAACAGCACCCCCTATCATGTTTTATTCCTTACATGTCATATCATACCTCGTAATCCACACATTCCTACCACAGACATATCTCACCGCACTAGAACTAACCTAATTTAGCCAACATGCTGATATCAAACGATTCTGCAATATCCTGAAATATAGTGTGTGATATTGTCTTGTCGGCAGGTCTGTACATAAATCTCCATTATGTACACCATATGTTATATACAACATACACTGCATAGTGGAGACGAATGTGCTCGAAGAACATTGGGTAAATATAAAACAGAGATGAAACAACTGCAGGCAACAAACCCAACGGTTTTATTCGTCAGGACATGACATCTGCCAGCATTTGATGCCCGGTCAAATGATCCCAGAGGTCCTCCATTTTTGAAAGCCCCACATTTTTATTTCAGACGGCATGTCTGCGAGCGCTAGGCATTATCTCTGAGCTGGAAAGCTGCCTTACATTTAATTAGTCTCGCAGGAGCCGAGTTGTCAAACATGTCCGAGGGTACAAAGCTCAAAATAAAGAAACAGAAGAAAAAAGGGAAAAAAAAACCTTCTAAGAGTCAATTTCCCTGTTTGATCAGAAAGCTTTTATATTCTAGGAGAGATGGAGAGAGATGGGATAATTCACACAAAGAGCGTATAAGGATACACTTATTAAGAGAAGGGAAACTCGAGGTAAACTGTCAGCTACCTCAGGCTTTGTCTGAATTACACTGGTATTACAGCAGATGCCTAATTTGCATGGTTTAATTAAAGTTTAAAAATGCTATGAATTAGCAGTGATATAGTCTAAGACTGGACATTATACTGTATGGCTCCCTGTCTGAGGGTCTGATTGACCACGTCACATGATCATCAAATTACAGCCTTCTGCAGTCACAGAACAATCATACCACGATTCAACCATACCAGCAAGCCCAGGTAAGGCTACTCGATGGTGCATGTTTGTATAGAAATAGTTCTATCCAAATAGGGTTTCTTCCTAAGACCCCAGACACCACAAAAAGCGCTTCGACAGTGGGTGATATGGTCCGTTCCTAACGCCTCTAGGTTTAAGCCTCTGGGTTACACCTGAGGGGATTTCTGGGTATCTGGGATGTGTGGTGTATGCTAGAAGACAAGCCTCCCTGGGCCATTAAAGGAAGAACTCAAATAAATTGCGCCCCTGAGCAAAGGATTGGAAATTGAAGTACTAGGAATGATAGAGGTAATGAGAGTGGCTCTGCAACTGGAGGGACACTGGCGTCCTCAGTCTTTGAGAATGGACCTTAAACCCCTAACTTGGGAAAGCACCTTAACCTCTGACCTCATAAGGATACCCAAGTGTTACCCGAATTTGAGTCTTAGGATGGTAGTGGTTGATTGGAGTGACTCTGTAACTGGAAGGATACCATTGTCATCATTTTGTCATACTATGGCTCAGCCATTGAGGGCACCCTAAATGGGGTTCTCAAAGGTTCTATAGCCAGCTAGGGCTATGCTTCACCAAGCCCTGGGAAGCTCCTGGACTCCAGTTTGAGTCTGACCCTTTACTGCCAAACTTTGGTGCAAAAGAAGGGATGATTCCAAGGATCCCAAGGAGACAGGATGCCCAAGGGTACCCTTGGGGACAACAGAAGATGCCACCACCGCCACCAGTAAGCCTAGTACTTCTTATTAAGCTTGGAATAGGGTTGATGTAAAAGAGCGGGGAAATGGGGATAATTCCAAGGATCCCAAATAGACAGGAAGTCCATTATGAGTCCATTAGTCACGAGATTTATGAACATTTTATTTACAATTTCTGCATTTATTTGTCATCTGTATTCAAATGTGTTGATCTGTGAGTTAATTCGTCCTTAAACTACTTATGTTATGCAATTCGGGACAACACAACTGTATAATAAAACAATGCTTGAGCGCCACATCGATCTAGACCACTATTTAATAATTAATCAAGCTGTCTGTTTCCTGTGTGTCTATATTTATGTTCTTTGTACAACAGGAAAAATTCCAAGTGGACGGAAACCCCCGAACGGAAAACGAAAAGAGACCTCCATGTTGTTTAGAGAAAACAGTACAGACTACCTGTACCTCTTTATGTACTTCATTTCACTTCACTCAAAACTGAACAATGTCCCATCCAGTGCCCGAGCAGTCGCCCTTGCTATTTTTGTTCCTGTGCTTTCAAGATATGATTGTTTTCCTTTTTTTCTTGAGTGCAGTTTTTTTCCAAGGTTTTGCTGATGCATAACTGTTTCCCGTTATTCTTTGGTTCTCCCCCTAAGTCGAGTCGGCTCCACCGCTCCAGTCTCGGCTCCGAGCCAAACTGTGACATCAATGAAAGTCTGAAAGCACCGCCCTTTAACTCATGTCTGTCTCTCTGTCTCTCTCTCTTTCTCTCTCTCTGTCGCCTCCACACAATGTAGTCACTTCTCGGCATGCGCTCCAAACAGACTTGTCATTGTAGATAAACCGTAAGATGTGTCATAAAGATGACTAATGTGTGTTTGAATTAAAGTCAAATATGGAAAAGGTCACTAGTGACATGATTTGTATTCAAAAGAGTATTGAAATATGACAGGCCACAGAACGTGTTCATACTGTATCACATACGGAAATGAAAAGTATTTTGAAGAATGATCATGTCTGGTTATATTGGCTACTTCTGACCGATTCCCATATTCATCATTAATAAACTTGGCGGACATCACAACGGCGTCTTTATCTCTCTCTCTCTCTCTCTTCTTCTTCTTCTTCCCCCTACTTCCCACACACTCTTCCCAAAACCTGTGTCTCGTCTGAAAGATTGCCTCTGATGTTTCGCGTATGTCGTCTAGATTACTGTGTCAGGATGTAAGAACCATGATGACGGTTCTTTCTGAGGAACAAGCGAGGGACGGTTCTTCCCTCCATACTGAGGGTGTGCATTTATCTTTCTAAGACGATATAATGTTCATCTCGTACATGATCCACGATCAAATCTGATTTAAAGAAGTCGTTGATTCGATCGATATGAATCGATTCGATGGTGGTTTTATAGAATACGATTCAGTGATTCTTTTTTTTAACTGGGGAAAAAAGAAAAGCTCTTTACTTGAAAAAACTATCAGTGAGACTGACAGGTACAAAGGCCACGCCTCCTTCGCTAGCAGTGAGGCCACGCCTACAACTTTTACAATCAGTGCAGCCGTATAAAAAATTGTGAGTTCAGTCCAGTGGATCTTTACAAACTTGAGGTGATGCGCAAAAGAACATTTACTCCTCTTTCTTTCTGTTCTATTTTTAATTTTCTCACGTGTAACTCACTAACGTATTATTTCCCTCCCAAATATTTTTGTATAAAAAAAGGAAAAGAATTAACCAGTCTTTCATTTTGTTCTACATTGTTTGTGAAAGTTATGTCGGGGTTAGAGCATAAGAACGCAGAGGTTACATTATCAGTTCTCCTCAGAGAGAAATGATTAATTTTTTTTTTTTTATTCCGTTTCTGGGCTCTGATTTAAACATTATGACCCTGGCATCCAAAACCACTGCCAGAGTCACTTGGGAACAGGATACACATGCTTAAACTCTTTTGTGTTCCCATGAATGTGTGTGTTGTTTTTCTGTAATCCAGTACACAGCTCTTATGTAAGCAGATCCAAACTAAAACCATAAGGGTTTTGAGTTTTCTCTCCCACTGGAGATCATTGCTCAACTGTGATCCCAATCCCCCCCCACCACCACCACCACCAACCCGCACCCCCACAACCACTGCTGAACTAAACTTGTTAAGCCTCATTAAGATGCAGATACTGTGTTGATCTTAAACGTAAACACAAACACGGTCACACGTTTTATTTGCAATATTGTAGCCTCATTCATAATGTTTATCTGGGGGCTGATACACTGCATAACATCTAGTGTAGTTCTTCAGATCTGGGGCAAAACAATAGTTTGGACAGAAGAAGCCTTCTTGGGTGAAAGCTTTCACAGAAGAAGCCGTGGCTTGGTTGGAAGGGGCTTTGACTTGAGCAGAAAAGGCCTTAGAAAAAGATGAGTGGAAAAAAAAAGAAGCCTCAGCTTGGGCAGCAGCCCCAGTCTGGGAAAGAGATGGGTGGGGGAAAAAAGAAGCCTCAGCTTGGGCAGAAACCCCAGGGTGGGAAAAATAAGCCTCAACTTGGGCAGAAGCCCCAGGGTGGGAAAAAGAAGCCTCAACTTGGGCAGAAACCCCAGGGTGGGAAAAAGAAGTCTCAGCTTGGGCAGAAGCCCCAGGGTGGGAAAAATAAGTCTCAACTTGGGCAGAAACCCCAGGGTGGGAAAAAGAAGTCTCAGCGTGGGCAGAAGCCCCAGAGTGGGAAAGAGATGGGTGGGGGGAAAAAAGCCTCAGCTTGGGCAAAAGCCCCAGAGTGGGAAAAAGATGGGTGGGAAAAAAAGAAGCCTCAAGCCTCAGTTTAACCAGAAGAAGAGGCCTCAGTGTTGGAGCAGATGAAGCCTCACCTTGGGCAAAAAAAAAATCAGCTTGGACAAAGCCTTGGCTTGGGCAGAAAAAAAAATGTTGGGTGATTCAGCTCGGACAGAAGAAGTTCCTGATTAGGCAAAAGAAGTATCAGGTTTGGCAAAAAACAACCTCAGTTTTGGCAGAAGAAGCCTCAACTTGGGCAGAAGCATCAGGTTGGGCATAAAATGCCTTGGCTTGGATAAAAGAAGCCTTACCTTGGGCAGAAAAAGTTTGAGTTTGGGCAGAAGAAGCCTCAGCTTATAAATATATAAACACATAAAATCCAAACATTTCTCAGTGCTGAACTTTTTAGAGTGTTAGACTCGGTGTCTTCATCCTGTCTTTGCCATTAGCAAACATGGCAGACACCGCTGATGCTGACCCTCAACACTCACTCTCGTTGATGGGAAGAGCGTACTCGCTCCCCGCCTGCTGTAACCTCATTCACCTCAGGGAGCCGTTTCTCACTCTCTCTCTCGCCTGGCATGTGTTGGAGGTTTTTTTCATGGCAGCTCAGATGAGATGTCCTGACCGTTTTTCTTCCGGCCCCCGCGGGAGCTCCAGTGCTGCTGGTCATCTGGCATCGATCTGACTCCAGCATGCTTTGAGAAAACAAAGTCAGCCCCTCAGGAGCGGAGTTCTAAGCAAACGCTCGGATGGAGTTTGTTTAGAAATTCGGACGGAAGGGTATTAGGTTTGGGATTTCGCTGTGAGTCGTGATTAAAGGTTTCGGGAGCTTGAAATGAGGTTCGCTTCTGCTGTGGAGTCTGATTTATACTGCGGGGGTTGATATAGTGGTACGTGTCAACAGACTGCTTCTCCAGAAGGGGATTAGTAATATTTCACATTTCCCACATTTCCTATTTTATTGAGAATAAATTGGCTAATAAATATTCCAGGACATGTATTGCGGCGTCTTGTTTTGCCAGCGTTTATGCACCAAAATCACCTGACGGAGGGGTGAGAAGTGAGCAGGTGCAGACATGACACTGAAAAATACGGCCATTGTGTGCTCACAATAGGTACAATTCTGCACTGATGCATAACACGTCATAATACACATCCATATATATCCAGGGTTTTTTTTTTTTGTTTGTTTTTAAATCAACCAGAACGATCCGATAGCTCAAAGGGTGTTTATTTTCTCTAACAGCATCTCTGGCGATACTGCACTTTACGAGCTCATTCTCAGCAAGCAGATTCGACTGTTAAATCGAGACGTTAATTGAACATTTACAAAAGGAGTCTCCAGTGTCAGTGCTTTGTAACGGTTTATGTAGTTCATGAGTTTATACTTTGTGGTTTCTTTGAAAACTAGGAACTAACTTTCGGATGTCTTTCGGATGAGACGTTGAACCGAGGTCCTGACTCTCCGAGGTCATTAAAAAGCCCAGGATACTTTTCATAAAAGAGTAGGGGTATAACCCTGATGTCCTGGCGAAATTCCCTCATTGGTCCGTCTCTATCACAGCCCTCTAATAATCTCCATCTCTGAATTAGCTACTTCACTCTCTTCTCCTCTCCACTATTAGCTGGTGTGTGTTGGGCGTTCTGGGACAATATGGCTGCTGTCGCATCCCCCAGGTGGATGCTACACACTAGTGGCGGTTGATGAGACCCCCCTCCCGCCCCATACTATGTAAAGCGCTTTGAGTGTCTAGAAAAGCGCTCTATAAATCTAACCGTTGACATTCCACAACATTGCAACATTGTAACTATAAAACGTACGACACGTCGTTATTTAATGAATAACACTGATGGCAGTAGTAACAGTAGTTATGAGTAAATAAATGTAAATATTGGACTTACCTCTTGAGAAAAGCGCAGTTTGAGGATGTGCACTTCTGTCCCGTTCTCCATCACGAAGTTCGTCCGGCACCCTTCTGTTTTCTCCACCACGTTGATGACTTCATTTCCTTTTCCGTAAATCCCATCCAGTTCGCAGAACGTGGAATCTGACAAGACAAGGAAGAAACTGTCCTTTAAGAATTACGGATTCGTGTTCGTTGGAAAATTCACATCACCCAGTCGTTAGTTTCCTATAATAGCACGTCACGTAGCGTTTTATTCCTGACGTAACCGTCCACGGCGACAGTGTCGTTTTAGGTTTATTGAAAATTCCACGAAAAAAAAAAAATTCCAAACCATCGTTTGAGTAAATGTTTTTGGTCATTGCTCCACTTTTAGCAGCACGTCCTACTTTAAATGATGGACAGCTCTTATATTAGCAGGTCATTGGTCTCACACGCACACACACGCACGAGGTCTGCTGATTTATTAAAACCTGGGACCCTGAAACCCCCATGTCCAATAAACCCTGACTTCATGCTGGCAAGTGTGTGTCATATTGTTTTCCAGAGATGCTATAATGATTTATCCGAGTCTTTATTTGGCGCCTCGGTCAATGAATATTTCCCAGAAGTAAACCGAGTCTTTCCTCAGGAATTGACAGGTCAGGTGTCATTTCCTAGCCAATCAGCAGCAGGGTTCAGTTCATGTTTGAAATGAAAGATCGAGGGTGCGATTGGTTGCTGAGGTGTAACCCGTGGCACCGGCAGGCAGGAGAATTCATTGTTTTAAAGACTTGGCGTGAACTCTTTGCAGTCTGGCCCAGACTCAACGTCTCCCTCTGCTTTTTTTTTTTTTCTTCCATTCTATCTATAAACAGTCATTTTCTCTTCATCGTGATGGAGAGTGAATGACCAGGAATTTATCCGTTTTAAAGCAAAACTAACAGAGTTATACTGAAGCGTGATGAAGTCTTGTTTGAGAATGGAAAATAATAACGCACAACAGTTAGAGGTCCATGCTTAGTCAACAGGTAAAGAATAAAAGATGGTGCTGTTATAGGAAATTCTTTGTATATGTATATATAATTCTTATATCACTTTTATATCTGTATAAGAATAGATCAAAACTAAGCTAGCAATTAGTTTGATCATTTTTGAGAAATATGAGAAATATGGCAAAGGCTCTTGGAGGATCAGGGCTCAAATCCTTCAGATTGAAGAAAATCACATGGTTTTGGCGTAGTCTAGTCCTGTTTGTCACCAAGAGCGCAATTTTTTTTAAAGCATTTAATTTTTTAGATTGCGGGAAATGTTTAGTAGCTTTTTTTTTTTTTCCCTCATAACGCGGGTCGATTTTTAGATACTGGGAAAGTGAATAGCAAAAAAAAATGCTGTTTTGCTTCTACTCGTACGTTGAGGTGTATTTGTGTAAGGACACAGAGAGGGGGTTTATGGGTAAGCGTGGGGTGCAGAGTTGCACGGGGATCTGAAAACTCTCCCCTATCGGGTCGACTTTAATACACGGTGTCTGTGATCTAGAACCTGGAAGTAAGTCCTACTGATCCATTTCACCTTCGCTATTCATTTTTGTGCCACTGAGGAGTATTTAGACCTGTTCACAAACACGTCGAAGCAGAAGTACAAACCAGGCCTAAGTCCCATTTGTTCTGCACTGTTTCCAGGAGCGGCCAGAGGAGGAACAGGAAGCCGGTATGTTCGCAAGGATGACAGGAAGCGCTATGTTTAGAAAACGAGCTCATCGCGGCGCTCATGGTGGCCCCGCTAACTGTTACCTGTCTTTTTCAGACCTAAACCTTGAGACGTTCTAACGAATCCGATGTCCTATAGCGGGTTCACAGCTCTCGCAGCTGCCTGTAACGCTAACAACGAGCCTTATTCCTCTGTAAAAGTCAACGGCCTGTGACGGCGAGGAGATTTATCTCGGTCTCGGCTGTGGGAGTCTCGGCTCGGTCACATCTATCAGTCACTAAAATCAGGCGCGGAGCTGCGTTCACACTGACCGATGAACCTGACCCGCCGGAAATGCCGATGTCACTAAACGCCTCTGCTAAACGTTTCTGTGTTAAATGAGGTAGAATCTACTTTATCAGCAGCTTGAACGACTTTTTCCCATGCAAACTGCGCCTCGAGGCTGAGGATTCCCATTCGCGTGTGTATTCGGCAGGGAACGATGAGAGCGTGGCTTATTTTTCATCTTCAGACGCGACAGATAAAACGATAGCTGTCGCTGTACATCGTGAGCACTTTATGAGGCATTTGTTTGCCTTGCACTTTTTCCTTGGTCCGTGTGTGTGTGTGTGACCGTGTGTTCGTTTCCTGTTCGGCCCAGAGACCTCACTCTGAGCCAAAACACACTCATAAGGGAGTCCCGTTTGCTGGCTAAGGGGGTGATAGAGGGAGTGCGTCATGAAAGGATTGCTAAATGTTGGACAAACACACACACACACACACACATCCCTGGGGTACAGCTTGAAAAAATTCCATCCCACTGTGCTTTTAAAATGACTGTTGCCTTGCTTAAGCTCGAGTATTTACTAAACGATTCAGTAAAACGATTCCTTTTCAGGATTCATCTCTTTAATTCGCTTCTGTTCTAACGTGTCAACTCTACAGTAGAGTGACGACTTACACGTTATGATGGACACGCCACATGAACACGTTAAATAAACGTTTCTAAAAGTCTTAGCCTGAGGCGACATTTATTCATTTTCCGACACCCGAAAGTCTTTTCGGACTTTCCGCGTTCTCGGAAGCGGCGTTTTTGTTTTTGTCTTGTAGACTTTAATAAATAGAAATAAAACAGAGGCTGGTGATGGAACGGCTGTTTGAAGCTGCTATGACGTAACTGAGAACAGGAACGAACTTGTTTCGTAGACATTCCACAACATTAAATAAAAATAAATACAACTTGGGGTGGTAAAAGTCACGCCGCTTCATGAGTGTTTATTTTCTATGAAGCACAGCACGACATGTTTTAATCCTTACTTATTCATTCATGACTCATTAAATCATCCAGTTTATTGACTTGTAAAATAATATTACAATGATATATTTATTACAATCATTTTTTTTAAATATCGCCCAAAATCAGGGCCCTGAACACCGGTAACACCTGACGACACGTTTCGCGTGTTTGGAGTATGTGGCATTGAAGTGCTGTAAAGATGAAAAGTTGCAGACTGATCCCACAATCAGTGGCCGCAAAGCAGAAACCGAAAAATCCGCATAATCGGTTCTTGTTTTGCGAGTTTCGCCGAGGAAGTTGCTAAGTCTCCAGTCAGCAAAAAACAAGGGACGAAAAAAAAACACAGAACCTCAAAGAACTTGTCCTCAGCTGGCAGCGAACGTCTACTTCCTGGAAGCAGCGACTTCCTTTATTGAGTCTCGTCAGAAAGTCGGAGCCACTCCTCGGACGAGGCGCTCGGCTATTGTTTCCTATTATTTCGATTTTATGGTGCGTCTGAAGCAGGTGTGGAGCTATTTATCATCAATATGACTGTATGATTCTCTCGCTGATTCTCTCGCACACTTATTACAGGAGGAGGGTTGAGGAAGCCAAGATGAGTTTTCCGTCACGAGCTTCCTGAGCTGCTACGATGGACGCATACTAACACTGAGGCCTAATTATCTGTGCAGTACATTAATCAATTTGCATGGCTCGTGTCCGCGAGTGTTCTGGCCGACACTCTGGTTTATTGATGATAAGCTTTATTAGTTATACACCATCGAGCCAAAGTGACGCAGAGTAAATTCCTAACGTTTACATGCCATGAGGAAATCCGTGAGCTGTTCACTGAGTGATGATCCACGCCACACCAGAAACGTTTCAGAAGTCCAAAAACATGTCTGCTACAAAGAACTGTGCTTAGATAAGGACCCTCCATATAGTTATGGGTTTTTACCTCCCTAAAAGGGTTCTAGTTTGGAACAGGGCAATTATGTTATACATACAGAGTATAGTGTATGGAGTATAGAGTATAGAGTATGGAGTATAGAGTATGGAGTATAGAGTATAGTGTATAGAGTATAGAGTATAGAGTATGGAGTATGGAGTATAGAGTATGGAGTATGGAGTATGGAGAATGGCGTATAGAGTATTGCATTTGGAGTATAGAGTGTGGGGTATGGACTATGGAGTTTGGAGTATGGAGTATAAAGTTTGGAGTATAGAGTATGGAGTATAGAGTATAAAGTTTGGAGTATAGAGTATGGTGTGTAGAGTAAGGAGTTTAGAGTATAGAGTATAGAGTATGGAGTATAGAGTATAGAGTATGGAGTATAGAGTATGGAGTATAGAGTATGGAGTATAGAGTATGGAGTATGGAGTATAGAGTATAGAGTATGGAGTATAGAGTATAGAGTATGGAGTATGGAGTATAGAGTATGGAGTATGGAGTCCTGAAAAAGTCGGAAATTTAGAGCTTTACCTACAACTGTTACAAAGCACTGACGCTGGAGACTCATTCCATTCATGCTAAATAAACATACAGTGGATGTCACTTTAAAAATTTCAGACGTAAAAACGGTACGCAGGTGAATCTGTGAACTCGTACTTCAAATATGACCCGGAATTTAGCTAGAGGTCACGTCGTGATTCACAAGATTTGATTCGAATGCTTCGTGTGTCATGTGACCTTCGGGGATTATTTGAAAAGTGCTAACACTGCGCTCAGGAGTGTTTGTGTGCAGGCTGAGGGTGAAGTCAAGGGGGTCCGAGTGACCAAGTGAACGAGGGAGGGAGCGAAAAAAAAACCATGCCTCTGCTCCACACACCTATTGTCCTGGCACTTCCGTGGCCGCCGACCCCGGCCTAACCATCCACAGGAAGACAAACAAACTCTTATCAGTGGCGCGCAGAGACCTGAGCTGTCCCGTGACCTTTAACCCCTACTCCAAAAAAATCCCCACCTGAGCCTTATAATCATTATAACAGTCTGAGTGAAGCATTACTGTTCACTGTTCACTGTTCACCAAGACTGTCTTTGCATTTGATAGTAATACAGTAAAAAATTTTGGCATTATGTTAAAATATGTATATAAAATTAACAACAGAGAGAATATGGATTAAAAAAAAAAAATTGCGCCTCGGATATATTTCTAATACTTATAGATCCTGCTGAGAGCAAACGGGAGATGAAATTCCTCTTCAGATAAGCCATGCCTGGTATACTACTGATATAAAGAAGAGTTTTACTAATGCACATGTGATCCGAGCGTGTAAAGTTTCATTTTGACAAAACAGTCTTAGTTCCACTTTTAATTCAGGGTTCAGGAAGAACTTATGAAGACTTCTCTATGTTTCCGAAAAACCGCAAAGTTCAACGCCTGTTCAACGAGTCGGAGAACTTACAGTAAAAGTGACAGCTCCACCCCTGAAGGTTACAAAGTGCTGACACAGGAGATGCCTTCTAAAACCGTCAGTGAACATTTCATTAGAATTTCCAGCCTGTTTTTGTGGAGCGTCAGTCCCTGTGAATAAGCTGTTACTATAGAAACCATAACGTATGTACATACACGCGTTAATATAAAACCAGTGATTTGCAGCTGCTGTTATAGAAAACTCAAGAATTTCCAGAATACACTGCTGTGGTATAATCTAATTTACTAAAAGTTAACACATTTCTCTCAGCAAACAATTTCGAACTGACGGTGAGAGTGATTATGTTATGTTAACCAATAACGCAAACACGCTTCTCGGCAACTTTCCTCCCTCATGCGTGTTTCTGCACATCTTCAGGGCATATGGCGCACTTTTTACAGCGATGACAGATCATCAGGAACAACAGCGTGAACAGAACGCTAAGTATTTAGAAATGAATTAGTGGATGAGGATGAGCTGGTGGTGGTGGGGTGCGGGGCGCGGCACAGAGAGCTCATCCGTCTTCGCTGCATTAATTAGCGCCACGGCTCGTGGAGGAAGGATTCGTTTAGCCGAGGCTGTTAGCCTGTTCCGCCGAGCAGATGGAAGCGCTGGCGCTCTTAATCATTCAAGTCTGATGTCGCTGCACACAAACATATGTTTCGCATAGACGCGACGAATGCTGCAGCGGCGTCACTGATGACTCTGACCCAAAGGAAGATTTATGTGTGAGCCTGTGAGGAATGATTCGAGCAGTAAACGCTGCGATGATTTGCAGCGTTTTGAAAAATACTCGGTTTGACCTCAGTCGTGTACCGAAAATCTGTTCCTCCGAGTAACGCAGAGGACTGCACAGTGTCGTAACAAGTCAGAGGCACAACTCCGAGCAGTGATCATTGAGTTTTTCTTTACACAAGAAACACTGGATGAAAATCTAGTTAGTAGGGAAACTAAGTTTGTGTAAATTTATGTATAAGGAGACTCACTAATGTGAACCTCAACGGATCAGCTTCAAATCCTGCAACTGTCAACGACTTACTAAGGAATAATACTGTTTCATTCCACTTCTCCCACAACGATTTGCCAACAATTACTCTGTTTAATTTATAAATGAAAGACACTTCGCCTTTTTCAACCACTTAAAGCTGGAACATGTTCCTGTTCTCACTTATATTACAGCAGTTACAAACATCTGTTCCTTCACCAGCCTCATTTTTTTCTCTCTTGAAGTTAATAAGACAAAAAAAATGCAGCTTGTAATGTAAATTGTAAACTCCTCTGTTACAAGTGTATAGAGTATAGAGTATGGACTATGGAATACAGAGTGGGGAGCATAGAGTATAGAGTTTGGAGTATAGAGTATGGAGTATGGAGTACGGAGTTTGGAGTATAGAGATTGGTATAGAGTATGGAGTATGGAGTATGGAGTACGGAGTTTGGAGTATAGAGTTTGGAGTATGGAGTTTAGAGTATGGAGTATGGAGTGTAGAGTTTGGAGTATAGAGTATTGAGTACAGAGTTTGGAGTATACAGTATGGAGTATAGAGTATGGCGTTTGGAGTATAGAGTATGGAGTATACCGTTTGGAGTATAGAGTTTTGAGTATAGAGTATGGAGTTTGGTGTATAGAGTATGGAGTATACAGTTTGGGGTATAGAGTACGGAGTATAGAGTATGGCGTATGGAGTTTGGAGTATAAAGTATGGAATATAGAGTTTGGGGTATAGAGTATGGAGTATGGAGTTTGGAGTAAAGAGTTTTGAGTATAGAGTTTGGAGCATAGACTATGGAGTATACCATTTGGAGTATAGAGTATGGAGTTTGGAGTATAGAGTTTAGAGTATAGAGTATGGAGTTTGGAGTATAGAGTTTGGAGTATAGAGTATGGAGTTTGGAGTATAGAGTTTGGAGTATAGAGTATGGAGTATGGAGTATAGAGTTTGGAGTATACAGTTTGGGGTATAGAGTACGGAGTATAGAGTATGGCTTATGGAGTTTGGAGTATAAAGTATGGAATATAGAGTTTGGGGTATAGAGTATGGAGTATGGAGTTTGAAGTAAAGAGTTTTGAGTATAGAGTTTGGAGCATAGACTATGGAGTATACCATTTGGAGTATAGAGTATAGAGTATGGAGTATAGAGTATGGAGTATACCATTTGGAGTATAGAGTATGGAGTATGGAGTATAGAGTTTGGAGTATAGAGTATGGAGTATGGAGTATAGAGTTTGGAGTATAGAGTATGGAGTATGGAGTATTGAGTATTGAGTATGGAGTATAGAGTATGGAGAATGGCGTATAGAGTATTGCATTTGGAGTATAGAGTGTGGGGCATAGAGTTTGGGGTATAGAGTATGGAGTTTGGAGTATGGAGTTTGGAGTATAGCGTATGGAGTAGAGGCAAGTGTTGTCCATAAACGTTAAATAAACATCTCCTTACTGAAAACGTCACCGTATCAACGCTTACACGCGTTTTTAAATCCGTTTATCTGGCGTGTGCTCCGTACAAGTCCCTGTGAAAGTGAATGAAGTTGCTGTTACTATAGAATCGATATTTTACTGTATTAGAAACAAGCACATTACTACGTACAAACCTGTGATCTGTGTTACAGCCGGAACTACTGCCGCAGCCGCTGTTACAGAAAACGAATCCACCTTCTAATTCGAGACTTATCATTTAATATGTGTGTATTCAACATATTATATATGTGTGTTAAATCTGCTTATGCACTTAATGTACTCTTTAACTATATATGAAATTCATGCAATGCTTATATAGATGACGGTGAACAGTTACGATTATAGCTGCCAGTTTAGCACGGTGTACTAAATCCTTAATTCATCTCCTTAATATGGATTTCAATGAAGTGAGTCTGGAATGTTTTCTCGAAATACAATTCCTCATTAAAATCATGTTTAGCAGACTGTATAGTGCCATGATTCTCGAAGTAGGATCCGTGAAACATAGCCATTTTTTTTTTTTTTAAACAATGTTGTTGCAAACGGACAACTCGTCATTCTCAAAGTTATATTTATTACTGACTAATAAATAAGTTTGTACGGTAATAAACTGTGCGTTGAACTGAATGCGTTTAATAAAATAATAACTTCCGTAACTCAGCCACAAAAAAATATCAATAATGTCAACTTTAACCTCACTTTAATGACAAAGAGTTATGTTTGAATAGGTTGACGACTTTCACACACACACACACACACCAAAAAAAAAAAAAACAACAACTAAATCACATTAATAATTTAATGCCGATCTAGTAAAAGTAGATGTGAGTATATCTAGAAGTAAACTAATAATCTGGACACGAATGGCGTCGGGTATGCTTAAAGTAAACCAAGTACAATTAGAAAGAACAGAAAGTATATCACGAGGCAAATTATCTTTTAATATATCTCAAAATAAATCAATAAATAACGTTTTCCATTTATTCATAACGAAGTAGCTCCAGTGCAAAACTCTCAAAAACAATGAAGTGATTCAGCTCAGCTCATGGTCCAGTTAAACACTTAGGCAACCGTGGTGTGTTAAACCTTAAGAAACCTCCCGGAAAGGATTTGGACTTCAATGCAATAATACAATCTAGTATGAATCACAGATCTGCAGCGTATACTGGGTGCCTGTTTGCGTTTATAAGCCGTAGAACGGTGGCTGAGTGCCATAAGAGAAACAACAGAGACTTTCTCCGAGACATTCTCAAGCCTTTTGTTAATGTCTTTCCTCAGAAAGAAAAAAAAAGAAAAAAAAAAAACAGTGAAAGAGGACGACAGAGGTTCAGGCAGTGAGCGGCGATCCTTATCGGTCCAGACGGCCGCCGCTCTGGTGCTAACAGCGGCTCTGAGATTTATCTCAGCCTGGCGCTAATGAGCCATTCAGCTCTCGGAAGTCTGGCGTAAGGAGCGAGACGGTATATCGGTATGACGGTGTACCGTGATAAATCAGTTTAGAGAAATCTTAAGACGTGATACTGGGTTAATGTTCAGACAGATGTTATGCACTGATGTATGTTCAGTGGCGCTGAAGCGGTTTAACTCCGCACTGCTGACACTAAAAGACCTCATTAAAATCAGGCAGTACTTAGTGAGTAAGAAGTGCTAAGGGAATTAAGCGCATCTCCACGAGCGCTGCTTTGATCTTCCGCTCCTGTTGATATGAGTGTCTTGTTAGCGTGTTGCATCGAATGGGAATTAGACTCGAGTGGAAAATTCCACCGAGCTTCCGTATGAACGTCGGGTCGAGCGCCTGCCTTTACCCATCTGAAAATATTCCATCAGCCCACACAGAAAGCACTGAGGTAAAAAAAAAAAAAAAAAAAAACGTCACACACAGGAAGAGGAGCGGGAAAAATGCACAAACAGAGTCAGCTGAAGTGGAGAGAGAGAGAAAGAGAGAAAAAAAAAAAGAAAGAATTGGCAGTCGAGTGGAGTCTGGAGGGAAAGACAGGGGGATTGTTAATTGCAATCTGGAGATAAAAATCGGACTCCAGGAGCGACAAGAGGTCGCGTCATTGGGTCTCCCTTCCACCCTGTCCGGCGGGGGCAGTTGGGCACGGGAATAAAAACACAGCCGATACTATATGCTAATGTGAGTGTGCTAAAATTAGCTTATTGCTTTTTTCCCCCCTGCTCTCTAATGTTAACATAATACATTACTCATCGATATTTGGATCAACAGCTTTGGCTGGAATGGGGGCATTTCGGCAGTTATATTATATATATATATATATATATATATATATATATATATATATATATATATATATATATATATATATATATATATATATGTGTGTTGGTGCATTTTGGTGTAGGGGGCTTTTGATTCAATACATTTTGGCTAACAACATTTGTGCAAAAAAAACATTTCCAGAGGCATTTAATTTGGGGCACTACAGCCAAGGAGATTTGGACAGGGGCATTTACATTGGGGCATTTGGGCCAAAAGAATTTTTAGCTTGGAGCGTTTGGATCAGGAACATTTGAAGAGGGACATTTAGCTTGGGGCTTTCGGCTCATTGAGGTTGGGGCATTTTACCAGAGGCATTTATGCAGGAGTATTTGGGTCAGGACAAATGGGGTGATTGTATTTCAACGGAGGCATTTAGGTATGTGGAAATGGGGTATATGCTGGAGGCTTTGGAGTTCGTTTCCAGCAGTTTAAGTTGGGCCTATCGCGGCAGGGACAATTTGGTCAGGGGCATTTTGGCTGTCTTCCGGCCAAAGGACACAGTGACGGGTATTTTTGGCCGAGGGCAGAGCACTGTTGGGGCATTTGGGTCAGGGACATTTTGGAGTTGAGGCATTTTGCAGGACATTTATGTTGGGGCATTTCACCTGAGGAACTTAATTCAGGGATGTATGGGCAAAACAAATATGGAAGTGGTATTTTAGCTGCGGTATTTAATTAAATGGAATTGGGGTATGTGGTGGAGGCATTTTGGCTTGGGTTGTGTTTCCAGAGGCATTTACTTTGGTGCTCTTGGCTCATAAATATTTAGACAAGGGCATTTAGGTTGGGCCAGTGGGATATGTGAACTGGGGATTTTTTGTGGGGGCATTTAGGTGCAGGTCTTTGTGGTAATTTGGTAGGCATGGTATTGAAATTTAAGGGCAAAGGCACTTTGTCTGGGGCATAGAGGGCAATTGGGCATGGGGTCATTTGAGATTTGGCCAGGCTCATTTGGAAAGAAAGGAAGTGCTTTATTTGTCTAAGGGGGGGGGGGGGGGGGGGGGGGGGGGTTTCTCTCTCTGATTTAGCTTTTTGTTTTTTCACTCTTTTTGTCTAACATCAGAGCAGACGTCCGTCATCTCTCCGACTCTCTCCGTCTGTTTCCCTGGCGGCCTATTTTTTCCGTCTCTTTCTCGGCGGGGCTGCAGAGGGCCGGTGACGCCACTGGGCCGCTGGGTACAGTTGTTACAGTGGTTATGTAATGGCGCCCTGATCGCTGCGTTCTTCCTCAGGATATCGCTCCCTGTGGATCCACTGCAGCGCTCCTTCTCCTTCTCCTTCTCATCGTCTCTCTCTCTCTATATATATATAGACTCCGGTTCATATATACAGTGGTGCTTGAAAGTTTGTGAACTCTTTAGAATTTTCTATATATCTGTATAAATATGACACAAGTCCTAAAGGTAGATAAAGAGAACCCAATTAAACAAATGAGACAAAAACAGTATACTTGGTGAATTATTTATTGAGGAAAATGATATAGTATTACATATCTGTGAGGGGTAAAAGTATGTGCACCTTTGCTTTCGGTATCTGGTGTGACCCCCTTGTGCAGCAATAACTGCAGATAAATGTTTGGGGTAACTGTTGATCAGTCCTGCACATCGACTCGGAGGAATTTTAGTCCGTTCCTCAGGACAGAACAGCTTCAACTCTGGGATGTTGGTGGGTTTCCTCACATGAACTGCTCGCTTCAGGTCCTTCTACAACATTTAAGCTCAGGACTTTGACTTGGCCATTCCAAAACATTAACTTTATTCTTCTTTCTTTCTTTAGTAGAACGACTTGTGTGATTAGGGTCATTGTCTTTCTGCATGACCCACTTTCTCTAGAGATTCAGAGCACAGATAGATGTCCTAATATTTTGCTTTAGAATTCGCTGGTATAATTCAGAATTCATTGTTCCATCAATTATGTCGAGTCATCCTGGACCAGATGCAGCAAAACAGCCTCACATCATGATACTACCACCACAATATTTCACAGATGGGATAAGGTTCTTATCCTGGAATGCAGTGTTTTCCTTTCTCCAAACATAACGCTTCTCATGTAAACCAAAAATTCTATTTTGGTCTCATCTGTCCACAAAACATTTTTCCAAGAGCATTCTGGCTCGTCCACGTGATCTTTAGCAAACTGCAGATGTGCAGCAATGTTATTTTTGGAGAGCGGAGGCTTTCTCCTTGCAGCCCTGCCATGCACACCATAGTTGTTCAGTGTTCTCCTGATGGTGGACTTGTGAACATTAACATTAGACAATGTGAGAGAGGCCTTTAGTTGCTTAGAAGTTACCCTGGGTTCCTCTGTGACCTCGAAGAATATTACACGTCTTGCTCTTGGAGTGATCTTTGTTGGTCTCCACTCCTGGGGATTGGAACAATGGTCTTAAATTTCCTCCATTTCTACACAATCTGTCTGACTGTGGATCGGTGGAGTCCAAACTCTTTAGAGTTGGTTTTCTAACCTTTTCCAGCCTGATAAGCATCAACAACTCTTTTTCTGAGCTCCTCAGAAATCTCATTTTGTTCGTGCCATGACACACTTCCACAAACATGTGTTGTGAAGATCAGACTCTGATAAGATCCCTGTTCTTTAAATTAAACAGTGTGCTCACTCACACCTGATCGTCATCCCATTGACTGAAAAGAACTGACTCTAATTTCACCTTCAAATGAACTGCTAAACCTAGAGGTTCACATACTTTTGCCACTCACAGATGTGTAATATTGGATCATTTTCCTCAATAAATAAACGGCTATGTATACTATTTTTGTCTCGTTTGTTTAATAGGGTTCTCTTTATCTACCTTTGAGGACTTTTGTGAAAATCTGATATATGATTTGGTCATATTTATGCGAATATATAGAAAATTCTAAAGGGTTCACAAACTTTCAAGCACCACTGTACATGCTGCCTCTCTCTACCTCTCTCTCTCTCTTTCACACACACACACCTCTTTCTTTTTCTCTTATACACACTTTTTCCCAGCTGGCTGGCTAGCATGTGCATCATGGGATGCTAGTCATCTACTAGTAATGATTAATACAAGAACCGCTTGGGACATAGCGCAGAAATGTCATTTATAGCATTCAGACATTTCGAAGCCTGATTCTGCTTCATGTTTTGGATCGCTGCCTAATTACAGAGCACATCCATTTTGTAATTCTATTTGTTTTGTAGAAAAATTGTAAAATACAGGTGCTTTTTCCCATTAAAATGCCATAGCAGGTGCAAACTTTTGCACTCAACTGTACAATACCTCCCATACACAGTACCTTCTTCCATACATGTAGATATACATGCTCTACATGTTCATCAGCGCAAACCTCTATTAGCTGACATAAAGGTTTCATAAGTCTATGCTGACTTGTTACTTTACCACTTCCTGCCCAGAAAACAGGACCGAAATAACCCACAACGACCAGAGTTAACCAAGAAACCACTTCTGCTAAACTGCACAATGC
Organism: Ictalurus punctatus; assembly: GCF_001660625.3. NCBI lineage: Eukaryota > Metazoa > Chordata > Actinopteri > Siluriformes > Ictaluridae > Ictalurus > Ictalurus punctatus. Next base: position 18,679,173 of record NC_030443.2, read on the forward strand.
TAAACTGGTTAGCATGTTAGCTACATGAGCATTGCAGCGCTAATCCAAAACCATAGACGCAAAAATACACCAAGCATGTCTTTTGTAAAGAATTTTTAAAAATTCATTTAAAGAAACCCAATCGAACCTACTCAACATATACACATATGTGCAACATTATACACACACATTACACCACAGCGTTGATGAATTCTCCATGCTGATTGATCAGAGGGTGTGGATTATTTTTCTTTATACCGTGGTCTGTCTGAATACTCGATTCGGATTGGCTGGAAGGTGTGCGTTCGAACCGTATAATCCGCAAGTAGTTCCAGTCAGTTTAATCATCCTTCAAAATTAACGCTCTGCCTATAAACAACTGTAACCATAGTAACATACAGTTAGAGTTGCATACGGTAGTTAAGCTCTCGCTCTCTCTCTTGCTCTCTCTCGCGCTCTCTCTCTCTCTCTCTCGCGCGCTCTCTAATAACAATTTATTATAATTCACTCAAATAAATGTAATCTTGTCGCTCTACTTTATCTCTGTGTATGATTTAGAGCGGGTGGAATTCTACACCTAACGACTTTTTATTAAATCAGTCATTCTAATACGTTATCGTTTCTATAGTAACAGCTCAGCCACTGGGACTTTTGTACGGCGGGGGCACGCAACATCAACTATGAGGCGAGCTTTTCGGTAAAGAGTCATTTATTAATGGAAGGAGTCTCCAGTGTCAGCGGTAAAGCTGTAACAAAGTTTTCATGACTTCTTCAGGACAGAGGAGTTTACGCTTCTGTGCGGTTTCTCAGGAGCATGATTGTTTACAGCTGGTAAAAAATGGAGAAAATTAATGTTAGAAAAACTGTTTGTGGCAAATTGCTGTGGTATGAGAGGAACACTTCCGGATGTGTGCTTATAGGAAATTAATCAACTTTGTGGTTTTAACAGTGACTCCGTTTTACCATGACATCAGATGTCTTGTGCAGATTTTTTACTTTGCCAGGTTGTTAAAAATCTCGGGCGATAATCACGATGCTGCGGCACGTCACATGTTTACATGATAACAACAGCGGCTCTTTCCCAAGCACGCAACAATGTCCCAATTTGGCTCGTTCTCAAGAATCCGAACCTGAATAAATATACCATGATGCACGCCCACTGTTGAAAGAATAGAGGGTTCTTTCAGCCAGCAGGGGTATTAATAACAACAACCGTTTCCTCATATTGAACAGAATTTCCTTACGTGATATATTCACGTGGCCTTTACATCTAATAACAGAACACGCGATCGAAATTCATTAAGCCAACCTTCAAAGGTTGGAAAGCTCACATGGGAGAGAAGATCGAATAAAATGTATCACAATATTGGTGTAGTAGTGTATACAATAGTACTCGTACTAAAGCTCACTTTCAACAACGTGAATATTTACTATATCAAAGTATGCATCATTCCATATCCATAACCATTCCATGTTATTTTTATCCCACAATACAGCATTTTATTTTCAAAATAAAAGCCAGATCATGAAGAAAGCAAAACTGCAGGTAGCTATACGTATAGAAATATGTAGACATATTATATAGGCAAATCATAGAAAATAGAGTTCTTGTTCCTTCCGCGTGAACAAAAAAAAAAAAATCCAGACGTTTTATTATTCTTTCATCTTTCATTTTCAAACTGTCCGTTATTTTAGTTTTTATCTTATTTTCCCAAACAATGAAATATGTGAACAGAAAAAGAAACCAAAACTGGTGAATGTTTACAATATTGTAACATTTTCATGATCCATCTCTAACACACAATCAGATAAAGTCGTTATAGAAATCCCAGAGCATACGCGCTTAGAAAATGTAGTTTCTTCGCTCGTCCATCTGTGAGGAACCCTTACAGTTCCATATCAAGTAATATGGAACCCTTGAAGAAGCCTTTTTTCTAAGTGTGCTTGACCAGGTAATTCAAGGTGTCACTCCAGAGACCTTTAAGTTTTAAGAGCAGAAATACGAACGATCCTGAACGATCGATGATTAGATAGATGCTTAAGAAAGAAATTCCAGATCTTTCAAGTCCTAAGTTCTTGTGTCTGCAATGTCGTGATATCATGTTACCAAAATGAACACAGCTGTCAATTCTAAACCCTTAATTTCAGAGCAGATACCCTTCAGATGGTCAATCTAGCACCCTAAAGAGTTCTTTGGTTCAATAGTGTTGGGAAACCTTCCCCTTTTTGGAGAAAAAAAAAAACCACAAAAACAAAAAACAAGTTCCAAGTAGTTTTTAACCATACAGCCAATGGAGGGAACGCTTGAGGGATCCTATTTTTTCAAGGAGTGTAGGTATAAGTGTACGAAAACTTGCAGACTGAAACAGGATGAGATGGCGGTGTTACCTGAAGCTGCAGCAGCGCTGAAGATCATCAGCAAAGCCAAAATAGTGCCGAAGGTCTCCATGTCTGGAAGCAGTGTCGTTCCGGAGCGTACGGTTCTCTATCAGCCGGCACCTGAGGACAGGACGGGTTACAGCACTGTGCCTGCGTGTGTGAGAGTGTGTGTGTGAGAGTGTGTGTGGCTGTATTTCAGGCGCTAATCACACCCGTCCGGCCTTGACGCTTCCTGGCAGGGCAGAAAAGGAGGCGGCGTTCAGGAGGGAAATCTCGTGGGGCTCATTTTAACCAATGACCATGGAAGATGCGTCTGTTTTCTTACACTGTTTAGATTGCTCAGTAGAGGTTCCTGCTGGATCACGGCACGCTAAAGAGTCCGTGATCCAGATGCATGACTGAGGCTTAACAATTCTTACGTAACTGTTCAATAGTTTATATATTCTTACGTATACACTGATCAAATGTTTACAGCATGCAATTTAAACCTCTGGTAACATTTTCAACAAGTGTGTGTGTGTGTGTGTGTGCTTTTGCTGATAACTATTTATCAGTTCTGCTACTTTAATTATTTGTATTTCTCCTGTATTTTTTTATTATTATAAGCATTTTAAGTAAACACGCAGGTGATTAATAATAAATATTTTCATCAAACATGGGTGTTTACAAGGAACAAATAAGCCTAAGTAAATTAAATATCCAGAAACAAAACTATTGTACTATACTAGTACAGAAAATAGTTTGAAAAAACGGCTAGAGCGCGTACTGTCGTAAAGCGTTACCAGAGTTACCGCAGATAACGTACTGCTGTACTACAGTATTTAGTATGACAGTAGCTAGTTACGCAGGTATCCATGGTGACCTGTAACCCGTATGCAGAAGCCTACGCTGAAACATAACGCCAACTTCTTTCCGTTTAAAGCTTACGTAGTGGAAATGGTGCGAAATAAAAATAGTATTATTAAATGACAGGACTAAAATAAATCCAAAATGGCCGTTGAACATGAATTACGTTAAAACCTTACCTTTATAGACGGAGCTCCGGGTTTTGTCGCGTTTTATTCGTTTATTTATTTATTTATTTTCTGAGAGAGAACTTTCTGCTTTAGGTTTCTCCTCAGTGAGCAATTGAGAGAAAAGTCTCGCGCACGCGAGCCGGTCTAAGGCAAGCCACGCCCACTTCCTACTCCCAATGGACTGTACTGTAATCAGAGCTCTTGAGAGAGAATGCTGCTGGTTAAGTTAGCCAAAAAAAACAAACAAACAAACAAAAAACATAACAAACCACGAACAGCTCATTAAATTATTTGTAAAGTTCGTTCTCTTAATGCAGTTTCATCCATGGTTGTGAAATGAGAGGAAAATGCTGCTAAACGTGATTTTTTTTTTTTTTTTTTTTTTTGAAAGGGTTGGGGTGGGTGTGGTTGGGTGTGGTGGGGTGGGGTGGGGTGGGTGGGGGATCTGAGTTAAATATTAGTGTAAGAAAGTATAAAATCCCTTATTGTTGGAAGAGAGCTATTTTTTTTACATCCTAAAAGCAGAAGACATGGTGCTGCTAATTTATCCATCCATCTTCTATACCACTTTACCCTTTTCAGGGTCATAGGGAACCTGGAGTCTATCCCAGGGAGCATCGGGCACAAGGTGGGGTACACCCTGGACAGGGTGCCAATCCATCGCAGGGCACAATCATATACACACACCAATGCCAATCAGCCTACCATGCATGTCTTTGGACTGGGGGAGGAAACCGGAGTACCTGGAGGAAACCCCCGCAGCACAGGGAGAACATGCAGACTCCACACACACAGGACAACGGTGGGAATTAAACCCACGACCCTGGAGGTGTGAGGCAAACATGCTAACCACTAAGCCACGCTGCCATAATATTGAATTAAAAAAAAAAATTCTAGTAGTATTTTCTTATTTTAATAGCCTATATAAAAGGTAGGCTATATATTAAAACAATATTCTATATTTTTTAATCACAATTATTATAATTAGGTGTAGTCGGTCTAATCGTTTTTAATGGTGCTTTTTTTTTTAGATTTGGAATATATTTCAATACGGTTTTACTGTAGAAATGTGGCAGATTGCCGTCTTATTCAGTTTTGTGTTGGGTTTGAACTAAAGTTTCAACGGTTTTGCAAAGATTGTGTAAACACGTGCAAATTGGCCTGGAGGCGCATCGAGTTTTGCTGATGGTTTGAAAGATGTTCTTACTGAATGCATTCTGTGCCAAAGCAGTGAAAAATGAGCCAGAGTTTAGCCCACGTGGGCGGCTGCTGTGCTCACTGTGTCAAGGGTTTGGAAAACGTGACTTAGGTTTTGAGAACCGGGTCCTAGCGATCGTAATAAACTGTAATATTGCACACAGCAACTGGGGATTCTCCATCGCTCAAAACTCACACACTGCCACACACACACACACACATAGAGCTTAGTGGCCGTGTTGAAAACCGCTGCAGACTCACGTCCGGACTAAAACATTGAGCAAAAAATAGGTCACAAAGGAGTGGAGATCATTTCCCTGCTTTACTCCGACCTACAGCTAATTTTAGTAACACAATAATGTGAGAGTGAGGCAACGTCACACAACACGCATGACTTTTAGATCTTTAGATAAATATGAACGTGTAAAATTTTGTAATTGTAAAATAATCGTTCTTAGAACATTTTATTTGAAATATGAAAATCCCAGGGAACGTACAGTATTACTCACGATTTAGTTCTTATTTCAAATTCAAATTCAATGTTTGTTTATTTATTAATTAAATAGCTTCCTCTGTTGCATTATATTACTTCAGAATTCTTTTCTTTTATTATGTACTTTTTAACACATTTGATCATCTCGCTGAATTCGAAACCTGAAACGATTAAAGGTGCAGTCAGTGACTTTATTGACAGCTTAAAATCACTAAAAAACAAAAAAAAAAAGACAGCAATTTTGTTTTCAGTGCTCACAACAAAACCACGTGACTGCGGCTTTGTTATATTATTTCAAAACGTATTACTACTATTATTATTATTATTGCAGGTCGTAAATTGCGGCCCAGGCGTGTCTTCTCCCTCATTGTTGATCACAGTCATGACTGAGGTATGTATAAAGTGAAGGAAATATTTTTGGCATTTCCTGGAGTCACTCGTGTTGTTTCACCTCGAGAGATTCTGCACGTAGCCTGTCTCGGCGCACGGTGATCTCTGCAGGTTTCAATAACAGGAAGTGAGGTACTGTCGTTTGAAGAGGCGCTCTGCGCTCTTAACATGAAGGCCAAGTGTTCGCGTTTCCTTACGACCCTCGAAGGAGACTCTCAAGGCCACAAACTAAAGAGACACACGTTCATGTGTTAGACTGGAGTTGAGTTTGGATGTGTGCTGGCCCTCTTTTTTTTTTTCTTCCAGCACAGTCCATTAATGCTCTAAATACTCCACTGGTAGACAATACAATTCATGCCATGTCTTTTAGTATTACGAATACGCCTTTTCTCCTAAAGGAGACAGGTGTGACGATTACTACGTTAATATTCTGGTTTCGTACCAAAGACAGCAAGACGTTCAATAAATTCTGCAGAAGACCAAAAAGACCTAAACAGCTTATTCACTGGAACTGAATTGTTCTCGGCTCTTTTGACATTTCCAGACGTATTGCCATTCCACACAGCACTTTTGTGCACACAGGTTTGATCAAAATGATCTGCACTAGGTTCATCTGTTTGCTGTTTTATTATTTTCCTTTGGTACCGACACTTAAGTAGGAGGTGAATTTTGGTGCGTTTTGGGTGTTATTGTGGAGAAATATCTGCAAAATATCTGGAGAAATATCTGGGTTTTAGTTTGTTTTGTTGTTGTTTTTTTGCAACGCTCTCAGTGCAAGCACTCGCACCCCAGAGATGAGAATGTTTGAAAGCTTTCTTCTCTCCATATATCGATAAGGTTCTCTCTCCATCTCCTCTGCTGACCATAACAACCTTGATGCGCTGCTGTTATCTATCATAGCTCCAACAAAGAGCTCAATACACTACACGCACTGGTCAAGCGGTTGAAGTCTTGAGAGCATTGTTGCTAAGCAACTGGGAAACACAAGCACCATTCCTAAGCTAGCTAATGACTGAAATGAATAATTAAGCTGTCTAGGTCTTTAATACAGACAAAGCAAAGATAAAAACAGTACCAATTTATCAGGAATATCAACATTTACCTCAGATGTGTTGGCAAAACAGTGAAAAAATGACTCCGTGTGGCTAAAATTACCGTAGCATTACCTGCTAATCCAGGGTTTAAAAAACAGCTTTCACACTTCATCAGTTGGAATCCAGAGCTGGAAAAAAGTGTGAAATTGACCTAATGTAAGGATTTTGAAGACTGAATTCAAAATGGCTACCCATATAAGGTGCTATATGAAGCTTTAATGGATGGATTTTACGCTCCCTACAGCGCACTATACATCACATAATGAGTCATTTCCGATCAACTACGGTAATTTATCTTTTTTTAATCTCATGATGAGCCACACCTTGACACGTTTTCTCAATAACCATTACTGGTAGAGCCCTGGTGTTGTGTTGTTGCGGGCAGGACGGCACCACGCCACGCAGTCTTCCCCTCATCAGGTTTCAGAGGGACATCCTGATCCGCTCCTGAGCACGACTTCTTCCCTTTCCTCGTCAGGTCACTGTTCCTCGGAGGATAACCCGGATACCTGCTGCGTCGTGTTTTTCAGGCCCAGCAGGAAACGCTGGTGAGCTTGTGATGTGTGAGGAAGCCTGCAAACCTTCTGATGATTTACAAGTGCGTTGATAATAACAAGAGCGCCGTGGTTTTGTGCTGCGCTTGTCAGGCCAGACGTGCGCTCTCTAGACTCGCTAGTAAACAATCACATCCTGATACTCTGAAGCTGCTGGACACTCTTCTGTTATTCTGAACGTGTTCGAGTGCAGGGACCAGTGAACTCTGCGACCTTATTAAAGTCCTGGCATTTCTGAGTGACTTTTATGTGAGTTTATGTTTATTTGTGTTTTTCTTTTTTCTTTTTTCTTTTTTTGTCGTCTGCTAAGCAGCACTAAGAAAAATAAATAAAGAAAGAAGAAAGGAAGTGACCTCTTTGTTTGGTCCCAAACCTGGAATGTTGATGATGTTTTCTGCTTTCTGGCGCCTTTTCAACGTCAGTGGCGTCCCTTCAGATGGTTCTGTGTGAACTCCGATGTCCACTAGAGGACGCTATTTTCACACCGTCATTATTTCAATCACAAATTTCTTCACGATTTCACTACTAGCCTTTGTTCTAGTTTCTGTACCACTGTATATATGTGTAATGCTTAGAATTAAATACTTATGTGTTATTGATGACAAAAAATGAAGAAAAACATGTATTAAACGTTTAAGGCATATTTCCATGACTAAAAGCATCTATACAAATAAAAGCAGGACTGTTATCGGTATCGAGGAAGGTTTTAACAAAAAAAATCCAACATTAAGTAAAACTGGATTTGCTTTTTTTTAAAAAAATAAATAAATAAAAAAACGAAAGGATTTACTAATTAGTGTAATACAGCGTTAGCCATTCCTGTTAATAGCCTAGAATCTCCCGAAAACGTTAAATAATTAAGTCATTATTACACACTTACTTCGCTTATTGTGAAATCTTACTAAGTGTATCATTCCTGATCCTTACAGTCTTTTCCTTTATTTTAAAGCATTTTCTGCCTCTGTGCTGTCAAAAAAGTTTTTTACTTTCGCCTCAAGCCATGACGAAAATATAGACCTGCACGTTATATTGCATTATTGCACCATGAAATATTGATATGGTGGTAAGAGTTTGAGAGTAAGTACTCTAACTAATCTCTAAATGTGTGTGTGTGTGTGTGTGTGTGTGTGTGTGTGTGAGTGATTATTTTGAGACTGTGTATTTTGGATGAAATCCCATCATACACAAACAATGCAATTTAAACTGATCTTTAACCCTTCACCTGTATGGAGCTTGGAAACTGACAAATGTATTGGAACATCCATCCATCCATCCATCCATCCATTTTCTGTACCGCGTATCCTACACATGGTTGCGGGGAGCCTGGAGCATATTCCAGAGAGCTCAGGGCATGAGGCGGGGGACACCCTGGACGGGGAGCCAACCCATTGCAGGGCACAACTGCACACACATTCGCACCCTTTCACACACTACGGATAATTTAGAGATGCCAATTAGCCTACTACACATGTCTTTGGACTGGCGGAGGAAGCCAAAGTGCCCAGAGGAAACCCCCGAGGCATGGGGAGAACATGCAGGCTCCGCACACATAGGGCGGGGGAAGGATTCGAGCTCCCATACCCAGGGGTGCGAGGCAAGCGTGCTGAACACTACACCACCGTGTATTTATTTCAAATATAGATTTGTATTTATTCAGTTCAACTTTTTTTTTGGTACAAATGTTGTTACTGAGCCAGGGATGTCATTTGAGGTCATGTGTGTGTGTGTGATGTTTTTATAGAGGCCCATTGATGCCAGATAGAAAAGAAAGAAGAAATATTTCTTTTTGTGTATTTTTGGCAACAGCAGTATGTTGAAATGTTGATTTAATATCTAAATTGTTTTATATGTATAGGGCTTTTCAAGCAGTGAAAATAATTGTGACGACATTCTGCAGTTCGTTGCTGACACGTCCGAATTTTGAGATAAAACAGGGTGACCATACGTCCTCTATTTCAGACCTTAAAAAAGCGTCTTAAATCCGAGAAAATGTCCGGGATTCGGCTTTACTTTCCTTATGATGTGCTTATGGTCTCATACTGCATCATGCTTTTGCATTGCTTTAACTCCTCTCTGTAATTCCCGCCTTCTCGGGAGATATATTTATTTATTTATTTATTTATGTGATGCTGATAGTGTGTCTTTTTCTGTGTGTTAAAGTGAGCATCCATACTGTTTTGAAAGCTATTAATATTTTTAATATAAGACAAAATATTGAGATATGTCAGAATATTAAGATAATAAGACAGAATTCTGAGATAATAAGACACTATTCTGAGATAATGTCCGAATTTTGAGATTATAAGTCACAATTCTGAAATCACGTAAGAATTCTGAGACAATAAGGCAGAATTTTGAGATATGTCCGGATTTTGAGTCGAGTTTTTAGATATGAGCCAGATTTTTGTGATAAGTCATCATTTCAAGCTAATGTGTCAGAGCTTTGGGATAATAAGTAAGAATTTCGAGTTCCTAAGTCAAAATGTTGAGATAATCTGTAAAAACTAGAACACAAGTCAGAATTTTAAGATGTGTCAAAGTTTCTAGATGACAAGTCAGAATTTTGAGATACCGATCGTTGTTTTTTCTTTTCTTTTCTACCTGGTGCATGTGGCCTCCGTAATATTTTACATGTACAGTTAGCACAATGCTAAATTTGAGGCTATACGCTCCTATTACTTGCTAGCTAACATTAGGTAACATTAACATTGCAGCTATAATGCAAAAAAAAAAAAACAGCTATCACAATATAGAACAATAAAATAATAATAATAAAAATATAACATTATGTCCATATTGTGCAGCATTTCTAAAATGGCTTTTTAATATTCTTTCAGCAGGTACGAAGATGAATACTTTTTCTTTTAAGAACTAATGTAAATAACTGTGGATGTTAGCATTAGCCTGTGGTACTTATAAAGCAGGAAGTGTAGCGCTATCGATTGCTGTGTGTGGACATGTGGTACAGCCTGTCAGAGCAAAACTACACAAAAGACAAAACGCAGCAGAAGCCCTTGACAACTGTACGCGCGGTGTAAACAGGCGCAAAGTGTTCTGAATACAAATGGTGTTCGGAGGGAGAGAAAGTACTGATGCGGTCTCCAGTGACAACGGCATGAACTATTCATTAAGGTGAAACCGGGCAGGCGGCATCTCCCACTGGCTTTACTGTGGATTTGTGTTTGTTTTTGGGCATCTCCTTCAGGCGTTTGAAGGGAGGGGGGGAACCTACAGAATAAAGACCCAGACAAAAGTGCAAAGTTCATCTGACCATTTTTTCTTTACTTGAGCTTATCGATTGCCTGGGAAACTTGTTTGAACACTTCATCCACAGGAAGCTCCGAGTCGATCTAAAAAGAAACAGAGGAACAATTCACGTAAAGTCTGTGTGATTTAATCCGTTTAAAGATTAAGATCTCTGATAAGATAGGACAATAAATCAGTATAAGATCCTCTAACGATAGACCTGCGATTAGAGAACATGACGTTCGATCGGCGTGACGCAGAAAAAGCAGGCTCGCGTAATACACAAACATCGTCTAAATCAAAGTGGCAGCATTCTGTAACTTCCTGTTAGAGGATCGCTCACCTTCCTGACGATGCCGCGGCTCTCGTAGAAGGCGATCACGGGCTCGGTGGCTTTGTAATAAAGGTCCAGGCGCTTCTTAATGGTCTCCTCGTTGTCGTCGGCGCGGCCGCTGGTCTGTCCGCGCTTCAGCAGCCTCTGCACCATCGTCTCGGACTTCGCGTCTATGTAGAGCAGCAGGGCAGGAGCACCGATCTAAAAAACAAATAAATAAACATCACAGCCGAGGCATTACTGATGGGTTTATAATGATAAAATAATAGAAAAATAATCCCGTCGCTGCCCGTCGTGCCAAATTTTCTGAAATACAGCAAACCATTTCTGTCCGAACCGAACACAGTAAGACTGGTGCATTAAAAGCTCAGGAAATATCAGATGTACCTTTATAAAAAATAATAGATTATCATAAAAACAGAGGTGCATCAAGAAGTAGAAGTTTGTCTACACATTTGATAGGCGTCCAAACAAATATCTAAATGGCGCACTTATATAGCGCTTTTATCCAAAGTGCTTTACACTGGTTCTCATTCACCCATTCACACACACACTCACACACCGATGGTAGCAGAGCTGCCATGCAAGGTGCTAACTTGCCATCGGGAGTAGCTTGGGGTTCAGAGTCTTGCCCAAGGACACTTCGGCATATGGAGTCATGTGGGCCGGGAATCGAACCACCTACGCTACGATTAGTGGACAACCCGCTCTACCACCTGATTCACAGCCAAAGGTATTCAAAGGTATCTGAATACCTTTTCTCAAAACCACTTTAGATAATAATAATAATAATAATAATAATAATAATAATAATAATAATTCCATTTCAGAATTTAGCATGGCTTTAAGTGTGTTCGTTACTGCAGTTCTGAATATATCCAGTAGAGGGCAGTGATTATTAATAGCGTTAATAGTGTATCACAATGTTGTTGTTTTTCTACTATGGCACAAAAAGAAAGTCAATCACATATGAGTCTAAACAAATTAAACAAAGTAAAATATAAACCTAGATACTGTCATTAGAATAAAAAATCTGTTCACCTGACTTCAGTTCTTCACTGTTATACCTTTTTATTGCAATAAAACATTTGATTTGGTGTAAAAAAAAAATAATAAATAAAAATAAAAAAATTTAAATGACATTTATTTGTATCAGATTACCTATAACTCAGGAATATCAACATGTCTGATATTGTATTTGATTAATAATTTTGAAGTAGCACATAATTTGTCACATGACCATCTTCCTGGATGTTATCTGCATTTGGGTGAATTCACTGCCCCCATGTGGTGAGAGCAGGAAGTGAAGACGAACCTTCCCAATACCGAACAGAGAAACGAATGCAAACATAACAAACAGATACTCGAGTATTTCAATTCGCCAGGATAAACACGCTGATGAACAGGATATATACTGTATTTAATGTGCATCATCACCTTCTTCTCAAACTCCTCCCCCTGCTTGACCTCTCGAGGGTATCCGTCAATCAGGTAGCCCTTGGACACGTCGGCCTTGGCGATCATGGCGTCCTTGATCATGTCCAGGACGGTGTCCTGTGGAAAGAGGAGACAGAGTCCGTTATACTGGATTTCTAAAGAATCCGAAATGCCGGGACACGTAGGAACTGTTTTAATAAAAATCATGCACATTAGAGTCAAGCAGAAATAATAAAGACGTATTCGTATGTTACTTTGCTGAACAAAAATCGCTCTGGAAAGTAGAGTTATTAAATGTTATTTCAGGTTCCCTCTCTCTCTCTCTCAGATGTCTCACCAGAGGCACCAGCTCTCCTTTCTGCATGATGGCCTGGAGCTGTTTGCCCCTCTCAGAGCCGGACGCAACCTCGGCACGCAGCAGGTCTCCTGAGGACAGATGTGTGTAGCCATACTTCTCCACCACCTTTTCGCACTGAGTGCCTTTACCAGAGCCGGGGCCGCCTGAGGAGCACAGGAACCGTTTATTGGAGGAAAGGAACTGAACCTGAACACAGTCTATTACGTAAAGAATAATACAGTGACGAGGCAAAACGTTATAGTGAAATAACGACTGTACAGTGTTTCAGTCCTCATCTAGTCTTCATCAGGGACAGCTTCGAGTCACTGTTTAAAAACACGACAGCACTGCCGGGTCTGATACATAACACATATCATCACTTCGTCAGCTACAGTCAGTACATTTAAACCTACTCACTGACAAAGCTGATAGATGAACCAGTCACCTGACTATATTTATATCAGTCAGCTTTATTTTAAATACATATTCATATATATACTTACCCACAACAAAGATGATCTTGGCGTCTTTAATTTTATCTGGAAATTAAAGCACAACAAATCAGCTGAACCGTGTAGAGTTGAGTGAAAAGTGTTCACCCCCACAGTTTCTGTCATATTTATTTATTTATTTACTATCTGTCTATCTATCTACAGTTTTTTTCAGATGATAGATACACAGATAGACATATAGACAGATAGATAGATAGATAGATAGATAGATAGATAGATAGATAGATAGATAGATAGATAGATAGATTTGAACAAAATGTAGGAAACGGTTATGAAGGTAAAGGGTGTACATGTAAATATTCTCTAATAATGTATATCACATTTAAAAATAAACTTTAATATAGTAAAATAAATTAACAAATTGAGCATTTTTGTTACATGTAACATTGTCACATTACATTAGAATGATTATTGTTGTTGTTGTTACGCTTATCAGATTTACATGTATTACAATTATTTATTAACACTGTTGCGATTTAAATATTTTCTGTCTATTAAAAAGAGTGACTTAATGTATTTATTTACCCTCAGGATGTATTGAGCGGATCCGCACACAACAAAATGCCATATTTCTGTCAGTTTTGTTCTACACAAGCGACACGACAAATAAAGTTCGGTTTATTATTTTTAGAAAGTTCTGAGTTGCCGTGGCAACAGTACCTAGCTTCCGTATTTGTTAGCGAACGTGACACGTCAACGTGTCCGCCATATTGGAACGGTCCAATTCAATCGTAAGCTAGTGTGGGTCTGTGATGAGGTTTACACTGATAAAGTTGTCTGTAACTCGCTTTATGTTCAAATGTGTGCCACAAAGTGTTCTTACGATACGTATATTTTAACTGAGTCGTGTTTTCTTGTTTACAAAAACCGTCTAAAATGTCACGAAAGAACTTCGTGAGAGTTGTTAGCTTTTTGTGTTAGCTGGCTAACCCAGCTAGCTCGCTTGGAGAGCGCGTGCTCGTGGGACGTGTAGTTTTCAGACCGTAAATGCAAAGAAATCAGATTAAGATTAAGATTAAAATGTTCAAATAATTCTTAAAACATAAAAAAAAACAAGGTATAGCACGTACAGCACTTTTGGCAGACAATAAATATGTTTGGCATACAATAAAAAGTGAACGAAAAACGAATTATCTGATTTACTTCCGGGTGAGACGTAAGTACGTCACCGGTTGTTTTTTTTTTTGTTTGTTTTTTTTTTTTACACAAACATTCTAATGAATACATTTCAAAGAAATGATCCACAATGTTCTTATTTACTTTATGAAGCATTTGACTACTTTCAGGACTGATCTGAAAACAATATTTCGGCACTTTTATTACTTCAGTATGTACTTTGCAATGAAATTTAAAAATATATTTTATTACTCATAACATTTCGGTACGTTTTACATGCGTCAACTGCCTTTTTAAAATTCATAACAATGATTATAATTCGAATTATAATCAAATTTAAAATAATCTGAATTTAACATCAACTGCATGGTGAATTGTAAAACACAACTCTGACCAGTAGATGTCGCCAGAGACAAGATAATTAAAGTCAGTGCTTCATGTTGGCCTGTACTGCATATATACATACATATATACATACATACATACATACATTGTATATATATTTTTTTTTTTTTCACGTCTACAACTTTTCTAGCTTTTAAAGACAAGATGCACAAACAATTTCTTCCTGTAAACTGTAATTCAGTTACTTTCATTAGCATATATACTGGATTTAAAATATTCTGAAAGGAAAAGTGTGTTACCTGCCATGGTGATAGATGTGTGATTTTATGGATTTTCCTGTGGATGAGAAAGAAACAGACATTGAGTAAAGGCATTACAGGATTATTAAAATACAATAAACTTTGAATATGTTGGACTCTATCCTTCCATTACATGTTTTATGTTTCTATGGAACTCTTTATGCTTAATCGGGATTTTTATGATATTCCCAGGACTTTAACTGTTAAGAGAGCAGTGAAGCTGTGTGGCGTGTCCTGTCACGCCTCCTACACGCTGAAACCCTCAACCCAGAGCGGCTACAGTAGAGGAAGTGCACACAGACGTGATGTCACAGTGTAGTGGACTTGCAGACGTGAGACAGAGGGTGTGTCTCCTCTTCCAGAGGAGATAGGAGCGAAGATACACAGGTGTATCCAATGCGGAAGTGTTTCTCGACGCACGTATAAATTCCCCTCCTCCTTTACATCTGCCACAATCTCAAACACAACGTCCTTTGATGATGTTGATGGAATTTTGCATGGAATATAATTCAATAATAATACGCTTACAATGAGTATTGTGATGAATTGATCCTCGCATGTTTGGATATGCAAAGCTGCACAAAAGATGCAATAATTTGTGTACTGTTCAATAATTCATCGTCGAGTCACCCAGACATTTCACATGCTATCAGTGCATTTAGCTTCATGAAGAATGTTGTTATTAACAAAGCTCCAACAACATGGCGGCAGATCCCGGAAGCGTAGCGAGGTCGCTTTGAAGTGACGCTTGAGAAAGACGAGGATATTCCATTCGACTCGCTTCGGTTCCTCTCCTCTCGCATCCCATCCTTAAATCCTTCCATCGCACCCTAAGGGGGCGGAGCTAAGACGCAAGGAAAGGAAGCGAGGATGCACATATAGGAAATGAGACGCGCCCCATGTCATCATCAGTGTGTTATTCTCACAGGAAACCAGTGTGTGATTATGCATGTGTGTGTGTGTGTGTGTGTGTGTGTGTGTTTGTTTTAACATGTACACATTTCCTGTGAAATCCGTCCCGACAGATCTAAAATATAAATAATTATAATCGGCTCGCCTCGGTGAATCAGAGTAAGACGAAAAGACGGTTCGGAAGATGGATTTATGATGTCTCACGATTACTCACGATCTATACGTGGTTTATTTTGACTTTTAAAAAAAGTCACATAGTGGACCTTTAATAAAAGATACGGTTCACTTCACTCACGGATTATTAAAGGCTCAACATGACGGGGGTTAAAAAGAACGACAGCAAAGAAGGGAAAAGCAAGCGAGAAAAGAAAAACGAGAAGAAAGAGAGATAATGAGAGACGTGGGGAAAGAAATATGATTTGAAACAACAGAAAAAGAAGATAAGGAAGGAAGGAAGGAAGGAAGGAAGAAGAATAAAAGACAGGAAAAAGAGGGGGAAGGAACGGTGGTGGGAGAAACAGAGCAAAAAAGTTTTTTTTAAAAAGAGAGAGAAGGAAAGGAAGGGAAATGAGAGAAAGGAAGAAGAAAAGGAATTGAAAGAGAGGAATGAAAAAGGAATGAAGGGAAATGAATGGGGAGTTAGAGGAACAGAAATAAAGAAAGAAGGAATAGGAAGTAAGGAACAGACAAAAATAAGTCAAAATATAAAGAAAGAAAGAAAGAAAGTAGGAGCAAGCAAAAAGAGGAAGAAAGAATTTAAAAGCAAGAAAGTAAAAATAGAACAGGGGAACAGGGGTGAAAGCAATAGAAAATAAACAGAAATTGAAGAAAAGGAACTAAAGCGAGAGAAGAATAACGGAGGAAAGAGAAACAAAAAAAGGAAGAAGAGAAAGAAAGAGAATGCGAGAGAAACCGCGAGAGACATAAAGAGAAAGGAACAGAGAGAGAAAGAGAGCGAGAGGAAAAGCGAATGAGTGTAAAATAATGTAAAAAAAATGAGTGTAAAATAATGTTATGTAGTATTAGTGTGTGTTGTGGGTCTTACCTGCAATGTGTGTGTGTGTGTGTGTGTGTGTGTGTGTGTGTGTGCAGGATGGCAGGAGTAAACAGATCTCTCGGCTCTTGTGTCTGCATGCCTGGGTCATGTGACCTGGGTGGCATTTATAGCTTAAAGCGTGTGTGTGTGTGTGTGTGCGCGCGTGTGCGTATTTGCGCGTGTGTGTGCATGCGTGTGTGTGCATGCGTGTGTGTGTGTGTGTGAACCCTGTAGGCGAGAAGAGTGACAGGTGCAGGAGCTGATGAAGCAGTCTGGAGTGACGAGCACTAATACCATAATCCTGCTGCAGCTCGGTGTGAACTGTGAGGAATAACGCCCTGAGTGCTGCGCTGTTACAGGAAACTAATCAACGGCAGCCTGGGGTCATGCAGCGGAGTTACTGTTCCACGCTCAAGTTATCTATAACTGCACGTCCTGAAGTGTTTTACTCCTCTTACTCAGAGCGGCAACACGTCGTACTTTTTATCCATTTAAAGTTACACTCACTTGTGTGTGGAACGCCCATGAAACAAGTTACTTCCTGTTCTCACTTCGCAGCTATAAACAGCCTTCACTTTGCACCATGGCAACGATGACACGTTATTAGCTGTTACTATGGAAACGACCATTATAAATATTAGCGTGGGATATAGGACATTAATCAACACCTTCTGGCCAATCAGAATCCAGAACTCAGCTGCGCTGCGGTAAATGTTCCCGTGTGTGTATGGTGAGAATGTGAACGAACCGGTGCAGTGTTTGTTCTGGGGTTAGCATGTAGGTGTGTTTATTCCGCAGTTGGCGTGTGTGTGTGTGTGTGTGTGTGTGTGTGTGTGTGTGTGTGTGTGTGTGTGCGTGTGTGTGTAAGTGATCTGTGTGTTTGCACAATGATACACATTGTTCTAGAGAATTCTGTGACGTCTCTTTGTTCCCTTCAGCTAATCGCTCACAGGCGAATGCTTTAAGACGACGCGTGAAGCTCGAAATGTTTCCACATTAAAGGAAGAGATGTGTCCCGTATTATTCATCGATATCGGAGTGAATCGAACGGTCCGATAATGTGGCGTTCCTTCGTTAAACACAATCTGTGAGAAAATCCCCACAGACGCACAGCCTGTGTGTGTGTGTGTGTGTGTGTGTGTGTGTGTGTGTGTGTGTGTGTGTGTGTGTGTGTGTGTGTTTACGGATTCAGGTAGAACTGTGTCTTAATGGGAGCGAAGATTAACGCTCAGAGGACAACAGGCTTTAACTCGTCATACCGAGCCACACCCACGTAGAGAGAGAAGGATAAACAAACAAAAAGAAAGAAAAAGGAAAAGATAATCAGCAAAAAGTGAGAGAAACAGAAAGAAAGACGGATAGGAAAAAAAAGGGAGCGACAAATAAGAGAGAAAGCAATGAGAGAGTCAGAGAAACCGAGAGGGAAATGGTAAAGAAAGAAGGACAAAAAGAAAGAAAGAAAGAAAGAAAGAAAGAAAGAAAGAAAGAAAGAAAGAAAGAAAGAAAAACAAGCAAAAAAGTGAGAGAAACAGGAAGAAAGAAAGATAGGAAAAAGGTAAGCAAGAAATAATGGAGAAAGTAATAAGAGAGTGCGAGAAACCAGGAGAGAAATAATGAAGAAAGAAGGATAAAGATTTTTTTTAAAAAAACAAGAAAGCAAAAAAAGGAGAAAAGAAAATATAACGAGAGTCAGAGAAATGGAGAGAGAACTGATAAAGAAAGAAGGAAAAAAAAGAAAAGGAAAGAAAGAGAAAGAAAGAAAGAAGAAGGAAGAGAAAAATAAGCAAAGAGTGAGAGGAACAGAAAAATGAAAGATAAAGGAAGGAGAAAAGGAAGAGAGAAATAATTAAGAAAGTAACGAGAGTCAGAGAACCCAGGAGAGAAATGATAACTAAAGAAGGATAAAAAAATAAAGAAAGAAAGAAAGAAAGAAAAAAGAAAGGAGAGTATAATGAGAGTCAGACATATTGAGAGAGAGAAATGGTAAAGAAAGAAGGATAAAAGGAAAAAGAAAGATAGAAAGAGAGAAAGAAAGAAAGTAGAAAAAAGTGAGAAACAGAAAAAAAGGTAGATAGAAATAAGGGAAAAGTAATGAGAGAGTAACAGAAGAAAAAGAAAGAAAGAGAAAAGAAAGAAAAACAGAAGGAGAAATTAGTGAAAGTAATGAGAGTGAGAAAAACAGAGAGAGAGAAATGGTAGAGAAAGAAGGATAAATAAAAAGAAAGAAAGAAAGAAGGAAGGAAAATGCACACGGGACAACAGGCTTTAACGCGTGGTTTTGGGCCACGCCCAGACGCCATGTCTCTCGGGGTGACGCGGTGCGATTTGCAAAGCGAACGAAAATCGTCTCGGATTTTATTGGACAGCGGGCTCTTCTCTTCTCTCCTCTTGCCCCGCCCAGAAGCATGACTTCTCCTTCTAATGATTGTGAGATCTCTCAAATGGGCGGAGCCTCGTAACCAACTGTCAATCACTGAAACAGTAATGAGCATGACTGACATCTCAGCCTTAGCGTGTGTATACAGTAAAAACTCATTTAAAGGCAACGGCTGCTGGTGTGTTTACCGTTGATGCTGTGAGCGGCCATTTTGATTTGACGTCACTTGCCGAACTCGGGGTTGAGGAGACGCCGAGTTTCCGAACAGGAATCCCGTGTTAACGGGGCGTTTTCTTCGGATTCTCCTGGTCGCAAGTGCAGTGTAAAGCGTGCAGTAGTGGTCAGTGGCGTAATCCGTAACAGCGTTGCACGACGTACGCGACGTATAGCTTGTTATTTTATCCTCGTAAATGATAAGTATTGTGAATAAAACGGAAGTCTAAAGTGATGCTTGATTATTTTCATTTCTTTTGACCTTCAGAGAAAGCGAGCTAGTTACAGCAGGAGTTTAGCTGCTTTTTAGCGAGACATGGCAGACACTACTCGTGTTGTCGCGCTTTAACGCTCTCACTTCTGAGGAGAGACGGAGAATTAATCAGGAGGCCGGACCACCAGGATTTATGCGTCTCTCGGTGACCCTGCGCTCTTTATAAAGGTCACCTCGCCTCCTGAATCAGCAGCGCTCGCTTTGGGAACCCGGGTTTTGCCAAGTATGGAGCCTGAGGCCGGCCTGCTCGGTGTGAGGGGCAATTAAAGTGCCAGTGCGGTGGAAAGAGTGAGACGTGAAGCAGTCAGGATGGATGACAAGTTACACCAGTGTGTAATGGACAGGTGGAGCAGATGGGGCGAGAGTGAGAGTTATATAAGTGTACAGGAAATGTACACTCCTGCTGCTACTCTCTCTCTCTCTCTCTCTCTCTCTCTCTCTACACAACATACTGTACTGTCTCTCTCTCTCTCTCTCTCTCTCTCTCTCTCTCTCTACACAACATACTGTACTGTCTCTCTCTCTCTCTCTCTCTCTCTCTCTCTCTCTACACAACATACTGCACTGTCTCTCTCTCTCTCTCTCTCTCTCTCTCTCTACACAACATACTGTACTCTCTCTCTCTCTCTCTCTCTCTACACAACATACTGCACTGTCTCTCTCTCTCTCTCTCTCTCTCTACACAACATACTGCACTGTCTCTCTCTCTCTCTCTCTCTCTCTCTCTCTCTCTACACAACATACTGCACTGTCTCTCTCTCTCTCTCTCTCTCTCTCTACACAACATACTGCACTGTCTCTCTCTCTCTCTCTCTCTCTCTCTCTCTCTACACAACATACTGTACTCTCTCTCTCTCTCTCTCTCTCTACACAACATACTGCACTGTCTCTCTCTCTCTCTCTCTCTCTCTACACAACATACTGCACTGTCTCTCTCTCTCTCTCTCTCTCTCTCTCTCTACACAACATACTGCACTGTCTCTCTCTCTCTCTCTCTCTCTCTCTCTCTCTCTCTCTCTCTCTCTCTCTCTCTACACAACATACTGTACTGTCTCTCTCTCTCTCTCTCTCTCTCTCTCTCTCTCTCTCTACACAACATACTGCACTGTCTCTCTCTCTCTCTCTCTCTCTCTCTCTCTCTCTCTACACAACATACTGCACTGTCTCTCTCTCTCTCTCTCTCTCTCTACACAACATACTGCACTGTCTCTCTCTCTCTCTCTCTCTCTCTCTACACAACATACTGCACTGTCTCTCTCTCTCTCTCTCTCTCTCTACACAACATACTGCACTGTCTCTCTCTCTCTCTCTCTCTCTCTCTCTCTCTACACAACATACTGCACTGTCTCTCTCTCTCTCTCTCTCTCTCTCTCTCTCTCTCTCTCTCTCTCTCTCTACACAACATACTGTACTGTCTCTCTCTCTCTCTCTCTCTCTCTCTCTCTCTCTCTCTACACAACATACTGCACTGTCTCTCTCTCTCTCTCTCTCTCTCTCTCTACACAACATACTGTACTCTCTCTCTCTCTCTCTCTACACAACATACTGCACTGTCTCTCTCTCTCTCTCTCTCTCTCTCTACACAACATACTGCACTGTCTCTCTCTCTCTCTCTCTCTCTCTCTCTCTCTCTCTCTCTCTACACAACATACTGCACTGTCTCTCTCTCTCTCTCTCTCTCTCTCTCTCTCTCTACACAACATACTGCACTGTCTCTCTCTCTCTCTCTCTCTCTCTCTCTCTCTCTCTCTCTCTCTCTCTCTCTCTACACAACATACTGCACTGTCTCTCTCTCTCTCTCTCTCTCTCTCTACACAACATACTGTACTGTCTCTCTCTCTCTCTCTCTCTCTCTCTCTCTCTCTACACAACATACTGCACTGTCTCTCTCTCTCTCTCTCTCTACACAACATACTGCACTGTCTCTCTCTCTCTCTCTCTCTCTCTCTCTCTACACAACATACTGCACTGTCTCTCTCTCTCTCTCTCTCTCTCTCTCTCTACACAACATACTGCACTGTCTCTCTCTCTCTCTCTCTCTCTCTCTCTACACAACATACTGCACTGTCTCTCTCTCTCTCTCTACACAACATACTGCACTGTCTCTCTCTCTCTCTCTCTCTCTCTCTCTCTACACAACAAACTGCACTGTCTCTCTCTCTCTCTCTCTCTCTCTCTCTCTCTCTCTCTCTCTACACCTGTGTGTCCACCCCGGACAGGACACACTTCCACAGCTGGGGCAGTTTAGTCTTGCCATTCCACCAGCATGTGTTTGGAGGGTGAACCAGAGGAAACCAGAGGAAACCTTACACACACACACACACACACACACACACACACACACACAAACACACACACACACACACACACAGTGCCATAGGAAAGTGTGTGTGTGTGTAAGAGCAGGAGATGGACCAAACCCTCCTCACACACCCTTCACCCCAGCGCTGTGCTCGAATTTAGAAAGACTTTAAATAGAACCGGTTACAGCTGCTGTGCTCGCCTTACACTCATCATCATCATCGTTCACCATCATCACAGCACGACCATCTGGAGAATTAATCAGTTCCTAACTTAGTAATGCAACACCAAGTGTACACACTGTATTTTATTTTTAAAAGGACAGGTGTGTCCGTTGGGTCCATCCGGAGCTCTGGTTTCCTCCGAGTTCCCCCCTTTCCTCACACCTCCCAGCAACATGGTGGACTTACAGCGCTAAACTGTCTCCTATGGGTGTGTGTGTGTGTGTGTGTGAGAGAGAGAGAGAGAGAGAGAGAGAGAGAGAGAGAGAGAGAGAGAGAGAGAGTATATGTGTGTGTATGCACAGGAAAATAAAAGCGCTGAAAGCGAAAGTGATAGTGAAGGAAATAAAGAGCCTTTTGAGTTGTTCCCAGCCTGCCTCCCATATTCTCACTCCCGACCCAGGGGAAGTGTCACAGGGAGAATACCAAATGAGAAAGAAAGAAAGAAAAGAGAGAAAAGAATGGAAGAAAAAGAGGGAAGGAAAAAACATATCATAGAACATTAAAAAATAGAATTTTAGAGAAAGAACATTAAAATGTTAAAAATTAAAAAAAAAAAGAAAGAAAATAAGCAATTAAGCAATTAAATAATTAAATAATTACTTAAGGAAGGAAGGAAGGAAGGAAGGAAGGAAGAAATGAGATGAGAAAAAAAGAATGTAAAAGAAAGAAAAATGTAAGAAATAAAAAAAAGAAAACAAGAAAGAATGAAAGAAAGCAGGACAGAAGGAATGACGGAACCGAGAAGAAGAAAGAAAGAAAAAAAGCAAGCGAGAAAGAAAGATGAGATGGGGGGGGGGGGAGAGAATGTCAAACCTACAGAAAAAAAAATACGAAAAAAGGGAAACAAGAAAGACAGAACGAAAGAAAGCAGGAAGGAAGAAAGAAAGAAAGAAAGAAAGAAAGAAAGAAAGAAAGAAAGAAAGAAAGACCAAGACAAAAAGAGGAAGAAATAAAAAATAAAAGAAGCATGAAAGAAACAATGAAAAAACGATGAGGGGAAAAAAATAAAGTGAAACCCAAAGAAAAGCGTAGGAAATAAAAAGGGAAACAAGAAAGACAGAATGAAAGAAAGCAGGAAAGAAGGAAAGCAGGAAAGAAAGAAAGAAAGAAAGAAAGAATCTATAGGTGTCATGTGCTTTGTCAGTAAGTTGAGATGATGTAAGAGCTGGATTCGGACCTTTCACAAACGCGTTAATCAAATCTGTACTTTTATGTAGAAACGCCCATAAATTAAATATTCATTTATGCAAATGTGTAAGACAGCGAGGCGTGTCCTAATGCTCATATAACAAATTCAATTATTAGAAAACCAGCTTGAAGTGTTTTTTTCCAGGTTTTTCCAGATCCATGTAACGCAGCAGTAATAAAGCACGAGTGGCCTTTTTTTTAGTTATGTAAAAATTAGGGTGATCTCCGAGTGTTTGTTTACGCACACTCGCACGCACGCACACACGCACGCTCACACGCTGTGCAGTACGTACAGTACGCAGGCTGTCGCGCACTTCGCGTGACTCCGGTCACTCGATGCCACCCTCTCCTCACTTCATCTAAAAAAAGCCTCCCTTCTCCTGCAGCTGTCCTCAACATCACGACACCACGACACCTTCACGACCCCCGGACTCTTCTGGAATCCCTCTTCTTCACAGCTCGGGGGCTTGAGCTGTTGCCACGGCAACAGCGGAGCGCCGTGTGTGAGACGTCCAAGCGGAGAGCCAGCATGAGCTACGCACATGTAGCGGGTTCTCTCTGGTCGTGAGCCTCGAGAGCGGTGCCGTTGGCTCATGTCGTGAGTACTCAGAGTGAGCACGAGCATTGTAATGAAGAACGAACGAACGAAACAACGAAACGTGTCGAACGTGTCGCGCGAGCGTGTGATACGAATGTCAGTGTCAGTTTCAGCGTTAATGCAGGGTGTCTTCCTCTGACTGAGTCTGACTCGTTCTCATCCTGAGCTCGTTCTCATAACCTTAACCGCTCCAAGGGCACACACACACTTCTCAGTGACACCGCAGTCCCAGCTGTCAAAACACACCACTCGCTTTGCATCCCTCTCTTCTGTTTTGTTTTGGTTTTTTTTTCACGTGAGGTCTTCTACTTCCTGGATAGACAACACATTATTACTGTCTTTCAGTTGACACAGTTTATACAGTGTCCAGCCTCAGTAGCTCTCTCTGAACCACACCATAATCCTGTCCTAATACCACCCTTTAATCAAGCTCTTCTGTGTGTGTGTGTGTGTGTGTGTGTGTGTGTGTGTATACTAACCTCTCTCTTGGTTCTGTGTGTATGTGTATGTGGCGTCTCAGCCTTCCGTCTCTCTCTCTCTCTGTGAAAGCACAGGTGTGTATCTGCTCTCTCTCTCTGTCTCTCTCTCCCTGTCTCTCTCTCTGTCTGTCTCTCTCTCTCTGTCTGTCTCTCTCTCCGTCTGTCCCGGCGAGTCTCCCTGCTGCACCGCACCCCTCCTTCTCCCTCTTGCGTCTTTATATAGAGTGGCTCAGCCTCTCGCACAGCCTGCTGGGAAATAAGAGGAGGGTTTGTTTGTGTGTGTGTGTGTGTGTGTGTGTGTGTGTGTGGTGGCGAGAAGGCAATCCGTTTGTTACGACCCTGGAGAAGGAGGAGTGACAGTGAATTGAGAACAGAAAAAGAAGGAAGATGGTGTATGTAAATGAGAGAGAGAGGCTGGACTGACATACAGGAAGTGGTGGAAGCGCTGGAATGATAAACAATGTGTGTATGAGGCATCTTGAACTGCAGCAGTACTTCTCCACGTTCTGTAGCGCGACAGTTTGGAAGGGAAATGGATTTTTTTTTTTTTTTTTTTATCGCCGTGTCTAAAAATTCGAGGAAGAATATTGTGTGTTGTCACACAAAGTTTCATTAAAAGAAATAAACAGAGGTTTGACCACCCTGGGTTATGTCTATCAGCTTTGCACATCTGGATCTTGAATTTATTTATCCATTCTCCTTGGCAAACCTCTGTGAGATCAGATGGAGACTGCTGCTAGTGAATTATTTTTATAATAACTTTTGCCTCAGATTCGCAGTCAGGCTTTGACTGCGCCGTTCAAACGCATTCTCCAGTGAAGCTTTGGCAGCGTTCCTAGCATTGTTGTTCTTTTCAAAGGTGAAGCTCCGCCCACAGCCTCAAGTCCCTTGCAGACAGGAACAGGTTTTCTTCCAGGATTACCTTCTTCATCCATCTCGCGCTCAACACTGACCAGTTTCCCAGTCCCCATATAATGCCACCACCACCATGCTTCACAGTGTTGGGTTTCCGCCCAACAGTTTTATTTAAACTTTTTTTTTTTTTTTAAAGAGTGCGATTTTTCGTGCTGGTTTAAACATGACTGGTATCCTTACCTTAGTAATTCCATCTCTTCCCGTAACATCTAGCAAAGATTTGGAGGATCTTGGGCCAGTCCTCCAAGAGCAAACACTTTTCAAGCACTTTTACATTCCTTTCGATTCTGTTACAATTCTTCATGTGTGCTTGTGTACGTGGTCATTATCTTGTTGAAATGCCCATCCATGGGTACATCTTAACCTCTTGATAATATTCTGTAGGGGTGACAATATTTGTGAAACACCTGTTTGTCAAGTGGCTTAAATAGAAATCATAGTGTGATGTTTATTCTTTACACTTATTTTTGTCTTTTCTCTATAAGGGTGCCAAAATTTTTGCTCTATAGCTTAACTAGTCACTATGACAGATATTTACACGTGTATTATTGCTCGAGGTTGATGAGATCAACCAGCGCTCGATCAAATCATCATTTCGACGCGTTTTCCACATCATCGGCGTAGAACAGAATTAAATCAAGTATATATAAAGCACGTCATTCGTATGAAGCATATTAATAAAGAATAAAAGAGTGGTTACATTTTCATCAACATTTTATTAAAATGTTGAAAAGTGGACGTACTCGTCCAACAACACAAAATAAATACAAAAACGTACGTCATGGCAGTGATTGAACTGTAAAAACATACCGAATAATTTCAGATTAACTCCCATCAAACTGATCAGCTGATCTCAGATATGAATATTCATTATTTAAATCTTTAACTCCAAAGGTTTGGCTAGAAATATTTACAGTTAGCTCTTCAGTTAGAATATAAAGCATAGTTTAATTATTATTTTTTTTTATACACTGTACTCAACTTAACACAATTCTGAAGAATTAAATACATTTATATTTCTACCAGTTATTTATATTTCTATCATATACATGATATGATAATGATTTCATTATTGGACACGAGTCATTTGTTAAACGTCAGAATCGTAAGGTGAACAGGGTCATTAATAAAGTGTGTAAATATATTTCATTATAAAAAAAATTTCAACTTGTTAGGGTCACGAAAGAAAGAAAGAAAGAAAGAAAGAAAGAAAGAAAGAAAGAAACGAGAGGAGGAAGTGGGCAAAAAAGGAAGAAAGAAACAAATGGGAAAATGAGAAGAGGAAAGAACAATAAAGAGTGAATGAGAAAAGAAGTAAATAGACAAATAAATGAAAGAAAGAAAGAAAGAAAGAAAGAAAGAAAGAAAGAAAGAAAGAAATGAGAAAATTTAGGTGGAAATGGAAAGTAAGACAAGGAATAAATAACAAAGAAAGAAAGAAAGAAAGAAAGAAAGAAAGAAAGAAAGAAAGAAAGAAAGAAAGAAAGAAATGGGAAAATGGAGGAGAAATATAGAAAGTAAGAGGGGGAAATAAGTACCAATGAAAGAAAGAAAGAAAGACAAAAAAGAAGAAAGAAAGAAAGAAAGAAAGAAAGAAATTAGAAAATGGAGGAGAAAAATAGAAAGTAAGGGGGGAATAAACACCAAAGAAAGAAAGAAAGAAAGAAAGAAAGAAAGAAAGAAAATAGAAAATGGAGGAGAAAAATAGAAAGTAAGAGGGGGAAATAAATACCAAAGAAAAGGAAAGAAAGAAAGAAAATGGAGGAGAAATGGCAGCTGAATTTAAACCTCAGAACCACCAGGTGGCGATAAAGCAGAAAAAAGTTTGAGAGGAGGTGTGACACAGATCAGATCAAACACTCAGAAGGAACCCTTCTGACTTGAACACGCCCCTTCCTGCTTCACTCTGATTAAATCCCCATCACTGTCTAATCTCTGTTTCGTTACTGATCAGATCAGGTGAGGATCGAGTCTCTTGCGATGACGAGAGTTTAGGAGCAGCATTGAAGCCCAGAAGTCATTCCGATCTGATGCTGTTTCTTCTGATCAGTTAGTTGACTAGTCTGTATGTCAGTTATTTAGCACACTAGCACTGTAGTGAGCACGTACACTGCCCTACATTAATATTGGCACCCTTGGTAAATATGAGCAAAGAAGGCTGTGAAAAATTTTCTTTATGGTTTAAGCTTTTGATCTTTTGTTAAAAACATTTCACAAAAATACTCTGCTCTCATGGATATGAAACAACTGCAAACACAACACAGGCTTATCAACAAAAAAATTTTTTGTTAAGTGTAGGTGTGCAACCCTATGAATTCATATGAGACAAATATATTTGAAGTATATTCCCACTGATATATTACATTTTATTTGTACACCTGGGTGACTAGAACAGGAAATTGTTCAACCATGACTTCCTGTTTCACATGGGTATGGATATGAGGGAACACACAGGCCAAATTCCTTAAGTCATTCATAACAATGGGTAAGAGCGAGGAATATAGCTGTGATGTGCAGCAAAAGGTTGTTGAGCTTCACACAATGGGGCGTGTCTATAAGAAAATAGCACAAGCATAACCTCAAAACCTAATAGTGGACCTCAAAATGTGAAGGATCTGGAGAGATTCTGTACGGAGGAACGCTCTCAGATCCCTCGCCATGTATTCTCCAACCTCATCAGGCGTTATAGGAGAAGACTCAGAGCTGTTATCTTAGCAAAGGGAACTAGCACAAAGTACCGACTGAAAGGGTGACAATAATTCTTGCACCCCTATATTTAACAAAGATATTTTTTTATAAACCTGTGTTGTGTTTGCAATCGTTTGATATCCATGAGAGCAGAGTATTTTTGTGAAATTTTTTGAACAAAAGAATAAACAATAAAGACCATTTTTCACAGCCTTCTTTGCTCATATTTACCAAGGGTGCCAATATTATTGGAGGGCGCTGTATAGTGAACTAAATGGAAGATTTATGAGTAAGTATGGTAAAACCAAGGATGAAATAAATGATGGGTAAATAAATACAAAAATCCATATGAATTCACATTTTTTTTAAAAGCAGAAACTAATTGAAAATATTTAACGCGATAAAATCGTGGCGTTGCCTCCCAAAGCTGCGAGGAAAAGAAGATCAGAAACGAGAAAGAAGCTTTGGATCAATCTGCGGTATTTGTAGCTCCGCCTACATATCCATGTTTTTTTTTTTTTTTTTCCCGATAGCTAGGACACTTGTGCAAGAAAAGCAACCACTTAGTTACGTCACGGCTCATTTAGCTCTAGCGCATGTCGAAAGCGTCGATCATCATCAACATAAAAGCTTAGTTTTTTTTGTTTGTTTTTTTTTTACAAACAGAACAATCGTCCATTTGTTTTCTCTTTTGAAAGCTTATATATTTTTTTTTACTTGTTAAATCATCTTATCTATCTTAATTCATTTAAAAAATGTACATTTTTTTCACAGTCATTGTTATGTCAGTCTTTTTCTCCACCGATGCAATAATAAATATACAACATGCTACTAAAAAAAAAAACAAAAAAAAAACGCAGAAGACAGAAAGCACCTATTTTGAATTATTTTGAAGGATTGTGTATCATTTGAATCAACACTGACACCGAACATGTCACGGCTGCCGGAGGAACGACACCCCGTCTGAATAAAAGCTTAAAACCCGAGCGCACTTAAAGGCTCGGGGACGTTAACGCGTCACACCACTTTAAAACACGTACAGGATGTTGATTAGCGGCTAGCAAGCAAGCGAGCGCGCACTACAACAACACTAGAGGCTGGTGGCTAACGAACCGCAGGAGGCGCCTTTAAAAACATCACCCCGGATCAAATACAGTGCACGAAGTCAGTCGTACACAAACACACAGACGATGCAGTCATAGTCCAGAAACCTTCCCGTGATCAGTCTCTCTCCTGCTCTCTGCGCGGTCTAGCTGGAGTCTCCGCTGGCGTTCTCGTTATCCGAGTGGTTCTCGGAGGGAAGCTGGACGCGCTGTTCGTCCATGCGTTTGGCCTGAACCCTCTGGATCAGGCTGAAGAAGTCCTCGTCCGGCACGGTGGGGGCGCGGGGACCGCCTTCAGGAGGAGAACACCGCTGATCGTCTATCCTGGAGGACTGCCACGACATCGAAACATAAAAACAGAAATAACAATAAACATAAAAATAATAATCATAATTGTGGAAACAAATTTCCTCTTTGAGGACAAATAAATGATCTATCTATCTATCTATCTATCTATCTATCTATCTATCTAAACAAGTGGTGAGGGGATTACAGCTGAACTGTAAAAAAAAAAAAAAGAAAATATTAATAAGTTAAAGGTAAATATGTAAGGAGTAACACACGACTGTCCCGCAGAAGTGGATAATTTGAATAATGAATGACATATCAACTTTTTAAAAACATATCAGCTTATAGTTACATTTCAGGATGTGGAATTTTGGAGAAGCGAGTTAGTTCCTGTTCTCACTCACACACATAAACAGCCCTCTCTTTATTCTCTCTCTAGAAGTCAATCTTTTTTTTTTTTTTTTTAAATTGCAGCTTGGGGGGGGGCGTGCAAACTTTTGCTTTTTTTCTTTTTATCTTAACAGACACCATTTCTGGAACATCAGCGAAGCCAGAGGCACTAAATGTCTCGTATAGCTATTTCTCAGAGGGTGTACAAACTTTTGCACCTAGCCATAAACCTAGAAACTGTAACTACTGTGACTTGTGCTCGCGTGGCACTCATACCCTCACCTGACACTTGATGAGCATGTTGAAGAAGTCGTCGCTGGGCTCCTGAGGCTCGGCTTCGGTGCGCAGGTGCCCCAGGTTATTGTGGGTAATCCTGAGACCTGGCAGGTTCCCCACGCTGACCCGCTGGTCGTCCAGTCTGCGGCTCTGCGAGCTGGCGATCAGATCAAACAGCTCCTCCGTCTGAGGCGAGGCCAGCAGGCTGGCGTCTGTGTGAAGAACCCAGAGAGTACAGGTGTGTGTGTGTGTGTGTGTGTGTGTGTGTGTGTGTGTGTGTTAACCATTTAACTAGTGAATCGTTTAAAGCCCCTGATGTTTTAATGTCATTAATGATTCTTTACCACGTTTACCATGACCGCAAGCGTATTAAAATAATAATAAATACTGACACTCGTTAAGAATGTTTAGAATAAGTGCCGGGATTGTCGGGAGTATAAACAGTTAACGTGAACGTAAAAACGTGTCAATTCTGTCACGATATTTGAAGGCGTTTCTATGTTACTTGAGAATCTTTCGGTTTGGTAACAAACTGGAAGCAAAACAGCGGAATCTTAACGGAGTAAATAAACTATATAACCCATCTGACAATATTAAATACTTCAATCTACAAAAGATTTTAACATCAGATCAACTGCATTCAGAAAATATTATTTTTATTGAAAAAATAACGACAATAAATCAATAAATAAAGCATCGCACCATACTGGCGATTTGTAAAAAAAAGAGTACTGTGACAGAATTGATCAGGATATTGATATTGTATCGCCCAGCCCGGCTCCCTGACCTGCCGGCTCTTACTGGTGGATGAGAAATGTAGACTGACCGATCATGTCGCTGATGTCCGAGTCTGCGGCGTCGTCATTGCTGTGCGTGTCCTGACCGTTAGCGTCCTCACTGAGACGGCAGCGCTGATCGTCCATGCGGCTGCTCTGGAACTTACTGAGCAGTTCGAAGAAGCAGTCCTCATTGGAGGGGTCGCGACCCAGCTTCTGCATATCACACACACACACACACACACACACACAGCCTCTTCAGCAAGATGAAGACTGAGACGATAGCTGTGATTATCTGTAGCTATATACATCATCACGCTAATGATTCATTCACTCTCATAATAACTTGTAGTTTTATATATATATATATATATATATATATATAAACTCAGCAAAAAAAAAGAAAGGTCCTCTCACATTCAGCTCACGTTTCCAGCAAATGTCTTAACGTGTGTAAATATTTGTATGAAGATGAAAAGGTTCAACAACGGAGAGATAATCTGAAGAAGTTTCACAGACGTTCGAGGAAGAGAAATGGAAGAATGAGTCCCTGAATAAAGTGGAGGTGGATATCAGGAGGAACAGTCAGCATCTCCAGCTGCTTTAACTACTACAGTGCAGCAGCAGATCGGTCCGTTCGTGCTGCGAGATGTTCCTCCACTCTTCCACCAAGGCGTCCGCAAGTCCTCCGTCACGTCTGAAGGGACACGCTTACGTGTAATGTTCCACCGCGAGGACGATCATCTGTCCTTCCTGTCTCCCTGTAGCACCGTCTCAGACGTCTTACGTTACAGACGTTACAGTTTACCGCTCCGGACACATCTTCAGTCCTCACGCCTCCCTGCAGCAGGTCTACGGCTCGTTCACGCAGGAGAGCGGGAAGCCTAGGCGTCTTTCTCCCGGTGTTGTTCAGAGTCAGTAGAAAGGTCTCTTTACTGTGCTAACTCAGTTGTAACTGACATTAATCCCCTTCCACCTGTAAACTGTTCGAGTCTTAAGGACTGCTCCACAGCGGCAGAACCCTTCGTTTAAACCCTTTCCAATAAAGATCTGTAAAGATTATTCCGATTTTACAAAATGATCTTTAAAACACAGACTCCTGGAAAAGGGACGCTTCTTTTATTTGCTGAGTTTATTCGTGTGTTATATATTTATTTTCTCTTAGAAATCTATACGGCGAAGCTGACACCTTTAAAGAATATTGTTCGTGTACTTTTAATGCCGCGGGTCATTTGTTCATTCCAGATCTGGACATTCACTACAAAACATTGAGGATAGGTTTAATATAAATAAAGATAATGAAATAAAATGATATCTAATAATAATAATAATAATAATAATAATAATAATAATAATAATAATAATAATAATAATAATAATAATAATATCTCAATAACTAACTAAACCAAATGTAAAAAACAAATAAAAATAAATAAAAATAAATAAAAATAAACACATATTTTAGTTGGTTGTTAACTTATTTAAGTTTATTTTATTTTTCTTTACAAAAGAAAAAAACAAATATACAGGCAAACAATGAAAAAAAAAACTAAAATGCTTTTGTTTATTTGTTTGTTTAATTTTTATTTCTTTTTTTTTTTAACTTAAGATAAATTTTTTGTAGCAAATGTCCAGATCTGACAGCAAACTAAATGTACTTGCTGGTTTGTTTGTTTTTAAATTCAATAAAATAAAATAACATCATGAAAATGTTTATATTATGTTTATTCATCCATACATCCATCCATCCATCCATCCATCTATCTATCTATCCATCCGTCTATTCATCCATCCATCCATCCATCTTTCAATCCATCTATCTATCCATCTATCTATCCATCCGTCTATTCATCCGTCTATTCATCCATCCATCCATCCATCTTTCAATCCATCTATCTATCTATCTATCTATCTATCTATCTATCTATCTATCTATCTATCTATCTATCTATCCATCCACTCATCCATGCATCTATCTATCCATCCACTCATTCATTCATCTGTCTGTCTGTCTATCTATTTATCCATCCATCTATTTTTCTATCTATCTATCTATCCATCTGTCCGTCCGTCTATCTATCTATCTATCCGTCCATTATTAACAGATTACTACTACTAATAATAATCAGATTACAGGTTCGAAACTAACTACGGCGCAACATCGAATCCAGAAAATGAACAATCTGGCACCTTTCTCTCCGTCTTCTCTCCCTCTGTCTTGTTTTTTGTCTCACCCTTTCTCCCACTATCCTGCTGTCTGTCTCTCAAGCTCTCTCGCTCTCTCTCCGTCTTTTTTCGTTGTTTTCATAGTACAGCACCTAATCCTAAAAATACGGCACTTTTCCTACAAACGCATGTGATCTGGAGCAGCGATTCCTCAAAAGCACAGTGAGGCACAGAGCCGGAGGGAAGGTTAATAACGGAGCACAGGAACTCAATATCTCATCAGCACATGAACCAAAAATCAACCGTGCAGCCCGAGGACGCGAGGACAGACACGGAGCACGGCTGGATCTATACACAACACATGGACACACACACACACACACACACCATCGATATTCATCGATACACACATGCTAAAGCTATGCTAAACAACATTCAACACAAGGTTTCGTTTTTTTTTTTAGACTAAGTATATCATCACCATGCCGCGAGGCAGCAGAGATCAAACCTGTCCCATCTGGAGGACATCACGGGTCATTACTTTTCTCATTTAAAGGGGATTTTTCCGTGCGTGCTTATGGTGGACAAAAAGAAGCTTCTAGTAATTCTGTCCACCAAACGCGAGTTCGGAATAAGAACAATAAGCATAAATATCTGTTTAGAAATCTCTCCCGTATCATGTTGCGATAATATAAAAAAATTCCCAACGTTCACATCAGCAAGTGACAATGCGGCAGACGTCCGTCCGTCTTCTACGCAGCTGCGCGTCACGAAGCCTCGATTCCGGCGACAGAGCCACGTTTGAGTGAAGAGTTCCTCAATTCTACGCAGATTAAAAAGAAATCCAAATTGTCTCGACCGATTCCTCGGACCGATCCCATGGTACGTGTGGTCCGACGTTTCTTCAGTTCCCCACTATATAAAACTTTACTTCCATTCTGCAATTAATTCCAATTGCAAAGGGAAATAAAGCCGGGAAAGAAGTCGCGGAGGTCTTTGGCGCCTCAGCGGGTGCACATAGCTAGTACATGGCTAGCTTGTTTCGCTAATATAATCTGAGAACGAAGCTAGCATAAAGCCTAAGAACGTAACACGTAAATCAAAGCAAATTTTCATACTGGTTTGAGCGTTATTTAATTTGGCTTTAACTAGTTCGTTTTAGAGGATATATATATATATATACTTATATAGCTACGAACTTTGTGACAACTACAACATGCAACGTGAGCGACTTGTCGTGAACTAGCGGCAGATGTTTCACTATTGGTGAGCATAATTGAAACATATTGTGTGCTAATTAACCGAACTAGCTAGCGAGCTAATAATGGCTAACTAGCAAGATAGCGAGATAGC
>NC_030443.2:18723457-18738457 GCF_001660625.3 Ictalurus punctatus
CAAATGTTGGGAGCTACTAACACGTCGTTGCGCGGACGAGGACACTGTCGTCTTAAACATAGTGTGTCCTCGTTGCATTTCAGCTTTTCTTCTTCCATTATTCCTCATGTAATGTATACTATATCATTTCATTCACCATTCCCTTGCGTTATTTTTCCACTTCTCGTTTACACCGCTCGAAAATCGCCGAAGCTAAAGTATCCACGGATCCACGCTCCAAAAATCTACAGGTGAGATTAGACGATCCGGGCACCTTCGGGATTCTCATTTCAACATACTACGATTTGGGACACGAAAAAGAAGAAGAACAACAACAACAAGTAGAAGAAGAAGAACAAGAACAAGAAAAACAAGAAGAAGAAGAACAACAACAACAAGAAGTAGAAGAAGAAGAACCAGAACCTCTCTCTCTCTGGCTCTCTCTGGCTCTGGCTCTCTCTCTCTCTCTCTCTCTCTCTCTCTCTCTCTCTCTCTCTGGCTCTCTCTCTCTCTCTCTCTCTCTCTCTAGCTCTGTCTCTTGGTCGCACGCTCTCTCTCTCTCTCTCTCTCTCTCTCTCTCTCTCTCTCTCTCTGACGCTCTGTCTCTGGTATCTCTCTCTCTCTCTCTCTGTCTCTCTCTCTCTCTCTCTCTCTGGCTCTCTCTCTCTCTCTGACGCTCTGTCTCTGGTATCTCTCTCCCTCTCTCTCTGTCTAGCACTGTCTCTCGGTCACACGCTCTCTCGCTCTCTCTCTCTCTCTCTGGCTTTCTGTCTCTCTGTCGCTTTCTCTTTCTGTCGCTCTCTCTCTTTCGCTCTCTCTCTCTGTCGCTCTCTCTCGCTCTCTCTGGCTCTGTCTCTCTGTCTCTCTCTCTCTCTCTGTCGCTCTCTCTCTCTCAGCCTGTATTGTGTGAGTTTCCCATACACACTGCTTTCACACCAAACACCGCCTCTGTGGAAAATTACGCTCTACTAAGTAGTGTTTATACTGCGTTTTTTCCCTCCATCTGCCGTGTCTCTGTGTGTACGTGAGATCCGTCTGTAAACACACTCAACCCCTATCTTCTCTTCTTTTTTTTTTCAACCCGAAACTTCACGAGTTTCAAAAATGAGCACAAAAACACAACAACAAAAAAAAACTAGACCTAAAAAAGTCACCTGTACGTGTAAGATAATAAAAGACTTGTGAGAATTCTGTACGTCTGCAAGTCTGGAGTAAAATAATAAAGAGTAAGTAATAAATGACGTTGTTGACGTTGTTGATGTTGTTGACGTTGTTGATGTTGTTGACGTTGTTGACTCACTCATAGAAAGCGGTGGCTCTCTGTAACGTGTCCCTCACGTCACCCGGAAGGTCTCCTGGCTCCTGAGGACATCCCCATAACTGCTGCTTCCCTTTGGCATGAAACACGTTCCCGATGTTGTACAGCGCCCGGGCCTCGCCAACCTAACACACACACACACACACACACATGTTGAGTAAAATGGATTTGCAATTTATCTGATCCTGGATTTGCTCGTTCTTGTACTTGTTTCTAAGACCACCTCTGCAGGATCAGATTCCTCTGGGGTGTGGTTTGGGACACGACCATGTACCCTATGTAGTGCCTAGGGTCTGCTTCCGGACCGTGAGTAGTTTGCGATGTGCCCTTTATGGTGCACCGGGTGCGGTTTGGGACGTGTCCACAGTGGACATTTGTGCTGGTTATGCTCCCTTGTGTACTGAATAAAACGCTTGGTTGGGAACACAGCCACAGCGGATGGATCATGGAGCGTTTGTCATGGTGTTTACATGCCCTATATAGTGCTTAAGGTGTGCTTTGGGAAACACCCATAATTAACCCAATAATGGTGAGACATTAGTGATGGGTTTTTTTGTCGTGTTGTTGCCTATGTCGTGATTAGGGTTTGTGATTGGGACGTGTCCATGGTGGACTAACATATTTGTGGTCTTTATGCTCCCTTGTGTATTCAGTCGAGTGTGTGGTTTGAGACATGGCCACAGTAGAAGGATCATGAGACATTTGCGATGGTGTTTACATGCCCTATATAGTGCTTAGGCTGTGGTTTGGGAAAAGCCCCGATGGTGAGATTGCTTCTGATGGGCTTTTTCGTTGCCAATAAAGTCATGTTTTTTGAGACGTGTCCATAGTTAACGGATGGTGAGACGCTATGGTCGGATGTGATGGTGTTTATGCTCCCTATGTAGTGTTCTGGGTGTAGTTTGGGACACATCCACAATGGACTAAGACTTTGGTTGTGTTCCTTTGTACACTGAATAGTGTAAGGTTTGAGACACAGCCATAGTAGTTGGATCATGAGGCATTTGTGGTGGTGTTTATGTGCCCTACACAGTGAATAAGTGTGGTTTGAGACTTATCCACAGTGGACTGATAAATGGTCAGACATTTAAGATGAAATCAAAACAAAATCTAAGATAAAACAAAGGCGACCCGAGTAAACACTAAGTACAGGTTTTAAATGATAATATTTACCAAGGGTGCCATTATTATTGGAGGGCGCTGTGACATTTTTTGCGTCAATAAAAATAAATAAAAACTGCATTGTGTGTTTACTCGGGTTGCCTTTGTTTCATGTTGTATTTTGTCTGAACATCTAAACCTATTTAGGAACGCCGTGTTAAGGTTGGAACGCAAAAACGGAAATGACGGGAGAATCGTAAACCATTCCTGAGTATTGAGATGTCGTTTTTTTTGTTTGTTTGTTTGTTTTTTGTTTGTTTTTGTTCTGTTTTGTTTAGGTTTTGGTGAGTGTGTGCTTCGGGTTTCCTACCTTGTCTCCTTGCTCTTGAGAGATGTCCAGATGTCTCTGGCAGCACACGACCGCCTCGTCGTAGCGTCCGAGTACCTTCAGAGTGTTCCCCAGGTTCCCGCTCGCCTTCGCTTCCCCTATTCTGTCTCCGATCGTCCTGCACACACACACACACACACACACACACACACACACACACACACACACACACAGCGCTGTCACGTTCACCTGTTTCTCCAAACCTGACTGCTTACTGACACATCTCCCCGCAAAACAGATGCTGATCATTAACTTAACGATGACACTCTTTACAAAGAACTCCAAAATTATTGGCACCCTTCGATACCATGGCCAAAGAAGGATTGCATACGGTACAATAAAATTGGACAAAATGGCTAAACTAAGAGAAAAGAAAAACTTTAAATGTAAGTACAAAACAAATCCTGCAGAGAAATCACTGAGAAATATCCTGCAAATGACATTCAGGCCAAGCAATCTTTAGTGAATTAGATTCAATTGCTCTCACGTAAATTTAATTGCCTCGTCATCCTGCACAGCTTCAGTGTTATAAAACTCATGTCATGTCTGTCTCCTGCTCACACATTGGAGATGTATCGTGACGTATCTGATCAGCATTTAACGACTGGCCTTAGACTTAGACATTAGAAGTAAACTGAATGACAGAAAAACATTTTGGATTTCATGTCCTTGGTAGTCAAACACGTGCTAAAGATAGAGTGGAGAGAGATCACGTCGAAACATGCGAAAGTCCACCTTTAATGCCGTGTCCAGTGTATTTACCTGGCGAGCGTGAGATCGTGTCTGTGATACTCCAGAGCTTTGGCGTACTCCTTGAGGTAGAAGTAGGCGTTGCCCAGCTGGCTGTAAATGGCACTGAGGGTCTTCAGATCTTCCGTTCCTACCTGAACCGCCGCCTCGAAGAACGCTGTCCCACCTTTAAAGTCTCCGGCTTTGCACAGACGCTCACCTTCTAAAGCCAACTCCAGGCAGGACGCCTCCATCCTGAGTGGAGGAAAAAATAAACAAATTAGAGGTTGTTTTTCAAGCTTTACCTCTGACTGTTACAAAGCGCCTTCCATAATTACTGCTAAATACAACGGTGCTTCAAAGTTTGCCGAATTTTCTACATCTCTGCACAAATATCTCAAAAGCCCAAGTCTAATATTTTTGTCTCGTTTGTTTAATCGGGTTCTTTTGGTCTACTTTTAGGACCAGGATGTGAAAATCTGATGATGTTTTCAATGGTAAATGGTCTGAACTTATACAGTGCTGTTTCAACCTTAGAGGTTCTACAAGGCGCTTTACACTGGTTCTCATTCACCCGTTCACACACACACACACACACACACTCACACACCAGTGGTAGCAGAGCTGCCACGCAAGGCACTAACTTGCCATCGGTACCAACTTGAGGTTCAGTGTTCTTCAGGGATCTTTCCCAAGGACACTTCGGCATGTGCAGTCATGTGGGCCGGGAATCAAACCACCAACCCTACGATTAGCGGACAACCCGCTCTAGCACCTGATCCACAGCCGCCCACAAAGCGTATGACCAAAATAGCTCATATTTATGCCGAAATATAGAAAATTCCAGGAGGGTTCACAAACTTTCAAGCACAACTTTAAATGCCTCCTTACATAAAGCGTCACCATACCGTTTTGAAAATACGTTTATATAGTGGAGCGTCTGCTGTACGAGTCCCTGTGAATGAGCTGTTGCTATAGAAACGATAATGTATTAAGGTATTCTGGCAAGGCATAAAATCATATAACCAGCCCCGCGAAACAAACAGATCTGCTTTACCCTCTGTGAGTCAGTGTGGAAAAAAGAACACAAATACAACTTTTTATATCATTTCATCCTTCGATGAGTGTTCGAAGGTTCTTAGCAGATTTAATGGCTGCCATTTTCACATCAAATTTCACTTTTCACGTCAACACAACGACACGAGGCTTATACAGCTCAGCTTAGCTCGGTTAAAAAAAGAAACATTTTTGAAAAATTATAACTATATCATGAAAGTTATGTTCAAGGCTGAGTGACGCTGATCGACACTGCATGGTCGAGCAAGCCTCACATTGAATTCTCTCTCTCTCTCTCTCTCTCTCTCCAATCTGTTTTGGGAAACTGCTGGGATCTTCTGGGATCTTCAGTTGTCCATCATACACCATAATTCCACCAACCCCAAATCCGAGATCTGAATGCATGTCGCAAATGTGACACCATCTGCAGCAGCTTAAGATGATCTGATCACACAACCGCTATCTGATTATGATCTGATTATCAAAAGTGCATTCTGTTACAGTGAATGAAGCTAAACGAAGTAAATGAAGCCGGATGGTTCATTCGGACCACGCCGCCTAGACAAGTCTTACTCGTACCTTTGTTTCTGTTTAGCCCGAGTTTTTTCCACGTACAGCTCCAACTCCTTCCGCAGAGGTTTCAGAGTGACCTGAGGTCTGGGTCCACGATGGACGAGTCTACACAAAGCGATCTGAGCCCCACTGAGGGGACAAGCTTCAGCAGACATGACGGGATTTGTCCAGGCTCTTGTCCGAGGGCTTAATGATTACAGAGGATAAGGTCGAGGTGACTCGTGAAGAAACCACTAAAGACGATGCTTGTTTAGATGTTTTGGGGTTTGGTGGACGTCATATATCCACAAGGGATTAAAGATCACAAGCGGGTTTTGCGGCAAAATCTGAAGACTGTGAGCTAAAGAACGGAGTCTTGGAGATATTACCTGAAGCAGGGTTCCGTCAACATCAGACTAGATGTTTGAGGGTTCAGCAGTCAATCGCAACGGTATTCTCAGACGTCCTATGGATCGCAAAGGAAAAGCTTAAAGAGAGTTATCGCAGGACATTAAGAAGCTATCCGAAACACGGTTCCTTTAGGTCAAATGAGACGCTTTAGGCAAATGGAGATTCGAAACGAAGGAGATCTTCGGCTGCCAGGGTTTTAGCACCATTCAAAGTTTGTAGTCAGCAAAACAACCGAGAATGTCCATGTAGAGAGAGTATAATATCTTTACAGGCTTCAGATCCAACCGATCTATCCAATCCGATGCAAGATCCGTTTGCGATGTTTTCAAAGATCCAAGTCTCTTTGGAGTGAACTCGTTTAGAATCCAAGTCAGCCCGTTCGTCGACGAGGTGTCCGGGTGACGACCGACGAATGACGGAAATCTGACACCATCCTTCCTCCTGCCACAGAGAGAGAGAGAGAGAGAGAGAGAGAGAGAGAGAGAGAGAGAGAGACAATCTGCTCTAATTCCCCAGTGCACTGCCACTGCTTTAAGGACACCGGGAGCTTTGGACACTCGGCTAATCCAGCACCTGCTGATCCACACACATATTCAGTTAAGGACTCCTAGGACCTAGGAGAAGGGAATGATGCGAAGTGCAACCCCATGACGACCCTTCAGTCGTTCATTTCTATTTTGTGCAGCGGCAAATGAGCAAGCACTCTATAAAGCACACTCACGGTCGAAACTTTCAGGCTCGTGATTCTGTTTAACGTCAGTCATCAGTCCATCTGATTTCCTACTGAGTCCTGAAGTAAACCTGGCTGGCTGTGCAAACAACTCAAATCAATGACGAATAATTTGTCCTTGATGCATGTACCTCCACCTCCATCATGTAGATGACTTACTGACAGGGTCTGCTACTGATTACTTGGTTCCCTACAGAAGGTTAGTTACGACATTAAATCATTAACGAAGGTGGAGACTCGGGCGACGTCGTATCGGAGATTTAATGGTTGATTGCCGAGAGTGTTCTTCGTTTGATTTGCTCACCCGTGATCGTTAACTGATGTTAGATGAGAGGAAATCTGTTGAATTCTCAGGCTCTGATTAAATACCAAGGTCTGCAAAGGGTTGCGACTTTCACACGAACAGCGAATTAGCATGCCCTGTCCGTTTTACGTGCTTGTGCTAATACGATACGGGCGTAGGATTTATTGGGTTTTTTTTTTAATATAAAAAACATGATTACTGAGACAGGGGGAGAAAAAAATCCTGGATAATCTGATATTATTGTAGTCACAATTCACCGTCAAATCACCTCACAGCACGAAAGAAGTCAGACTACATTGTGTTCGGCAGGAGCCACAGCCAATCAGGAGAGTGAGAGTGAAAGATGAAACAAAGTAAACATTGAGCATCAGATATTAAACCAAAAGAGCAAAAAGAAGACAGGACTGATGGATTTTTAGTTATTTATTGTTCTCTAATCTGATGAAAAGCTAATGAATGATCGATGATGGGAATTTGTATCATTACCCAGTTGCATAGCTAGTGAACGCATGATAGCCAGCTCGTGACTCGTGGAAGGTTTTATCAGGCCAGAGTTTGTCATTCAGGGTCTCTCTCTCTCTCTCTCTCTCTCTCTCACACACTCTTGGTTTTGGCTAGCAGAATCCTCTTTAAGCAAGTAGCTTGCAATGACATTTTTCTACCAGAGAGGGCAACATTTCAAAATAACATCCTGTAGCTTCAGAGGTTTATACAATTCTAATATAATGCTAATAATCTTCGGCGACGGCAAATGCGTGGGTAAATCGATACGACCGAACAGCAGGTATTAATTTCGCATAAACCTGTTTTTATTTGATTTGATTCTCGAAGTTTCTCGAAATGATGTCTAAGCATCTCCATAAGTCCATTTCTTAAACGACTTGATGATACCATGATAAATTTAGAGCAGGCGAAAAGGTTTGTATTTACACTTATTTTATGAACAAACCACACCCGAGCCTACGCTTATTTTGCACGAGTGTCATTATTTAAGTTTTTGACGCATCTCTCCACCTTTACCTGGAATTACAGTTGACATGCACACATGTCTAGCAAATTCAGATGCAATATCTGAAGCTTCCATCTTTCCCCTCTTTAACCATCTAATCAAAGTTGTCATACTTTTAATTAGTCAAAGTCTTAGGTAAAACAAATAAGATACAGCGCAGTGCACACTAGGGTCGTCTTCTTGGTGTCGCTTCTTTCCTGGTGGACATGTTGCGTCCTGCGAGACGATTAGCAGATCACAGCCCATGCTAACGCACGCTCCAGTCTTTAAACCGCCGTCTCCGGCGTTCTCTCCGGATCACAGAAAGGCTGCGCTTT
The DNA here is from genome assembly GCF_001660625.3 of Ictalurus punctatus. Lineage (NCBI taxonomy): Eukaryota > Metazoa > Chordata > Actinopteri > Siluriformes > Ictaluridae > Ictalurus > Ictalurus punctatus. The sequence goes on from NC_030443.2 coordinate 18,731,352, forward strand.
TCTTGACATTCACATTGTTTGATCTGAGCATTAGAAGCAAATCTGAGGCAGTTCAGTGACTCGCTGTGATGATAAACTTCCTCGCAGCAGGTCACAAACCTTCATCACTTCTTTCAACAGAAGGTCAAGACCTCAATGAATCTTTAACAAGTTGTTCTCGAGGGTGAGGTTTAAATCGAGCGCATCTACACCCAGGAGGTGTTTTGAGGTGAGCCGAGGCGAGTCATCCAGAATTAACGTTAACGATATCTGGGAAGCAGCAGGATTACAGAGTAGCTGTTCAATTAGCTGGGAGTCCTGAGGTGTAAACGTAGCGCTTGCTAACTTGCTAACTTGACAACTTCTCTGATTTGATGAAAAGCTGGCGATGATTTAGACTTTGATTCGGACTTTGTATCGTTAGCCAGTTGTAAAGTATATTCCGCTGAAGAATAATAACGCCATACCTTCATCTGATAGGAAAACATTCTGTTGTATGGTTCTACAAGGAACCCTTAATGGTTTCCCCAGAGAGACACCTGAAGGAAAACTAAAATGGAGATCTCAGTCTGGAATTATAAGGACTTAAAAAGAGCTGACGGATCTTTATCCTTTAAAATAAAAAAAACATTCATGTGCTCATTTCAGTGTCTAATCTCACAGTTTCAATCAGGTAAATACGAAATCCGTCCTAACTGGAGCTCCGCACGTCGCTGGATAAATGTAGCTCAGTCTAGACGCAATCAAAGCCAAGTAAAGGAGCGGAGCAGCCAAAGAAAATAAATCTGTTCGCATAGCAGAAAGCCAGTGGAGACGAGAGGAGAAGCATGGACGAAAACCAAGTCTCATTTTCCAAAGAGTGAATTTCTATCAATAATCCCTCCACCGTAACTCCAGTGGAAACGTTTCAGTCACGGTTCTGATTAAACGAACGAACTTTCGACCTCTTAAATCAAGATTACGCAACACAGAGGCAAGTCTTGTAGACGTCTCACCAGTACAACCGGCAATCGATCAAATGATAAACGAGAAGGAAACTACAGGAACGTGCTGATGTCACGGTAGTCAATCAACCACTAAGGTCAGTTGAGTGCATTGTGCGGTCTCTCGAGTTTATTTTTAGAAAGCAGACAGCTAGAAGAACTCGCGCTGGTTTGGGGAAAGACGTCAAACATTTTAGGATTTGTTATACAATACGATCTGTTGTTCTTCTCCCGAATTGTCTTGCTAGATCCAGAATATTCAGCATTATGTGCACTTTAGAAAAGGTTCCCCAAAGGGATCTTCACATAATTAAGCGTTGTTAGCTTCCTTAAAAAGGTTCTACTACGATATCGTTTCTATAGCAACAGCTACGGTTCTGTGTGCACTCAAGCTAACTGTTGGAAGAAGAAAAAAAAATTTTGACTTCGTCCTCTTTGTTTGCATGCTACAGACACGATAACATGATAACATCTTTAGAAAAGGTTTACTTTGGGGCGCCAGATAATCGCCGTTCCTGTAGCTACGTCTCTGCGTCAACTAAAAATCACCTGAGAATACACCTCTGTTGTGCTGTGAAAATGATTGGGTTTAAATATTAACCAGACCGTGCATGGTCCTTGAAACCATTTTGGATGCATTTGCATGAGGAAAGTTCAAAGTCTGGCACAGTTCAGTGACTTAGCTGCTCAAAGACCAGAACACAACAGTAAATTTCAGGTTCAGTCAGTGGTACAGAACAAGCCACAGAAACCGGGCTGGACTCCAGCATCCAGGACTGGCATTGGGATTTGACCGCTCTGATGGCCTCGCTGGCAGGAGAAGAGACGTGCCTGTGGTCATCCCACCACGGAGAGCATAGTACGCACGGGTAATTAGCGAGGACAGAAACAATTACGGCATAATAACAGGCCTGCGGTCTCTCCCGGCCCCAGTGCATCATTGAGGATTTTTTAAAACGCGGTTTTGTTGACAGTTTTGTTCGAGAACAGCTTCAGGTTTGGGGGGTCGATGAATAATAAGACTCCGGGGGCCAATAGTTGTGTTTTTTTTTTAAACTTGCGCAATTCACAAACTCAAAATCACGTGAAATGCTCCGTGCTACATGCTTAGCGATCATCGTCGTGTGTTTTACGTTGTAGAAATGAACCGAAATCCACACCAAAATCATTTTACGCGGCATAAAATGATGGGCTCGTTCAAATCCGATCGATTAAATAATTCAAATTCCATAACAACCTTAACATGATTAGCGTAATTAGTATTGGATTGGATTATGGGATTATAACGTCTCAAGACAACAGTCTTGATAATCAGAATATTACTAGCTAACGATAACAGTAAATTCACTTCAATGGAACTACAATGAAAATGTAGAATGTTGTTATATGCTAGCTAGCTAAGATAACCAGAAATTGCTGAGGGGACATCTATCCATCCATCCTTCTATTTTCTATACCGCTTATCCTACGGGGCTGCGGGGAAACCTGGGACCCATCCCAGGGAGCATCGGGCCTGGACGGGGTGCCGGTCCATAGCAGGGCACACTCACATTCGCATTCACACACCTATTCATACGCTACAGACACTGTGGATCAGCTTACCATGCATGTCATTGGACTGGGGGAGGAAACCGGAGGAAACGCAGGGCCACGGCGGGAATCCAACCCCCGACGATGGAGGTGTGAGGCGAACGTACTAACCACTAACTATGCCACCGTGTGTTGAAGAGGGGACATCAGACACAAAATACCTTCAACATAACAAGACGCAAGGTCATTTGGTAACTACCAATAGGACTGAGGGACGGGGGTGTGCTAGGTGCACTGGTGGACAGTGATGCACTGCATGGATGCATTTCATACGCAAGCAGTTTCCTTCTAGAAATTCTATCATTTATATAACTCCCGTAGAAAGAAAATAACTGTAACACGAACAAAAACCACTCGTGGACCTCGTTATTGCCATAAAGCGACGTCATGTAGACGGTTCTGCGTATCTTTTGTTTTTAAACAGCTTTTATATAAATGGTTCTTAAAGGCTGTCTGACCCTTAATCAGTGATATTTACTCTCTGCTTTCTGCTGTGTCGAGTTACAGTGAGGCGTCCAGAGCTTTAATCCGAACCTAAACGAAGGCAATGAAGTCCAGTTGTCAAGGAAACCAGAGAGAAACTCTAAAAATGTTTTATTTTTTTCTCTCCTTTGTTTTTCTTTTTTTCTCCTCAGCAACCTAAAAGCACTTCCCACTCCTTTCCTTTCCATCCCGGTCTTATATCATGACCATTTATCATTTTCAGTCTATGACCACATCATTTACTAAACAATTACCTTAAAGTAAGATCCGCTTTGCATTAAAAAAAAAACTGATTTTTCAAATCTTTTGGCACCCTTTTATCAAAGCCACCCACATGGTAATGACTCTACAGTGAGGTCTTTCATTATAGCATTTGCTGTTGTTGTTGTTGTATTTGTTGTTGTTGTTGTTGCTGCTGCTGCTGTTTTTGGGCATTTACATAAATTGTTGTTACATAAATTTGAAACAAAAATATTCTGAAACATTACAGTTTATGATATAATTACGATATTGGTCTTTGATTTACGCTAGTTTTTTACATGCTAATGTTTCTTTTTCTGTAGGACTAATGATAAAAAAAATTATAATGAATTAAATGAATACTAAATCATTTACGTTATTAAGTTTCAAATATATAACCTTTAACAGCTTTAGTAGCAGCGCTGCAACATTTATTGCTAATGCTAAATTCCCAGTATAGCTAACATTAGGCAAATAACTTAGCTAGCCAGGTTAGCAGCAGACGCATCTCGTGTTGGTTCGCACAATTTATATCATGAGCAAGAACAGAAACTGTATTCAGTGATCGCTGTTTATATCAGGATTATTTGGGGGACGGTTATACCGAATCAAATAATTAGCTAACAGCAGTAGTTAGTTAACAGTTATTAATAATAACCAGAATGTGCTGAGGGGATGTCATACACAAAATATCTTTAACATCAAAACATTTGAAGTTCATCCCTATGCTAAAATTGAAAATAAATGGATGGAAGTTCTGCCATTGTTTTTTAGTTAGTTTTAAATCCCAGGGTTGCCAGAAAGCTGTTGTTTTCCCCGCGAAGCTGAAAAATTTCCCCCCAAACTGCTCACTCAGCTCTGTGGCTTGGATTCGGCTTCATTTCTTCCACGTGGATAAAAGCGCCTGCCAGATGAATAAATCTAAATGTAAATGGTGAAGGCCTGAGATAAAAGCCAAACACACACGAGACAAAAGGCCTGTTCATGTGGATTAGTAAAGCTCCTATAGGATCTGAAAGGGGACTTTAACACCAAACACTCGAATACGAGCTGCAGGATATGATTAAATGTGAAAAACAATAACAACTTTTCTTATTTTGTGTCACAATTTATTCGCCAAACCTCCAGGTGCTTTGGACCGTACGTTTACGATCATTTAGTCATGTTTCTGTGATATTTTACTTAGTTATTGGGGCCTGGTTCGGTTTGAAAATGAAATGAAGTTACTAATAATGAAGTTATTAGCATTCGACGCGTTCCACGAAAGTTCGGCTAGTAACGTTTTTTTTTTTTAAATAATTAGAATTTACAATATTGGCAACCTATTTACAACCGGTCGCAAGCGGCCACGTTCTCTGTGTGTTCCCAAAACGTTCTTACATAACATTTTTAAACATTTCTACAAGTGACACATTTTCATTCTTGTTGTAATGTTCAGTTTTGTAACACTGTACACTGTAAAGCAAACCTTTATTACCCAAGATGTTTTGAAAACGTCGCAGGAACGTTATGTTTTTCGGAACGTTACAGCTAAGCTACGCTTGTCGAATACTTACCGAACACTTAGATGGAGTTGTTGCGGCAAATTTCTAATAATTCAATTTTCCCAAAACATCGTATAAAAAGTTCTCGAAACTCGAGCGGCTGAACATTCTTTGAAACTAAATTTTCTAGAACTGGAACATTCCAGAAACTTCCAGTGCTCAAAGTGTTAGTTGGGGTTCTAGATTCTAGCTTCAATACCAGTTCCCTCCAAAAACGTGAAGCACGTCTAACGTCTGATAATCAGGAAGTAGCTCACATTTTGTCGTGGTCTGTTTAAAACATGGCCGTGACGTGTAAATTTAATCGCGTAAATCGTTCACACTTTCACACAATCGGTAGTGATTCGAGCTTTTATCTTTTGTTTGATGTGTGTTTCATCCGTATCGCCTTATATTACAATTTATACTTAAACGGGGGGATTTATGACGTAGACGGTTAAGTTACAGGCAAAAACCTCCTGAAATATCAACTCCATGAGAAACAAACTGCGCGTCAGCGTAACATGAACACAAGTTTCCATCAGAAAATAAAAAAGTGAGTATACTACAAAAGAAAAAGAAGTGTTCGTCGGAATGTTCTACGCGTTTAACCGTTTAATCGAACAATTAAATCAACACCCACATGATTTCTTGGAGAAAGTGTTGGACGGACACGATCATGTGATCCAAAAACGCAATCATGTGATTATGCTAATCTAATCACTCGGTGTTTAGATCTAAAACCAGCTCGATATCAAAACATCAACTGAGAAACAGCAGCAAGAGTTGAAAAGTTCATGATATACCGCAACGATGTAATGTTCTGAAAGGTTATTTATACCGTCCGCCATTACCTTCTGGTGGTGTGACAACAAACCTCATTTCCCAGGAACCTGAGAACTTTCAACAAGTAAACGTTTTAATACGAATGAATTCATAAGCAGAGGTACGCTCGCTAATCCCGCCCTTAAACCTTAACCTTAGGCTTAGCCTGTACCTATAGAATGGATTTGGTGCGCCGTGGTGCAGAAACGAGTGGCAGTCTGACCACTTGAGAGTCGAGGACCGTGGTTTTCTCAGAAACCCTCAAGCACTGTAAAGACGGAAAGAGAGAAGCTTTCGTAACTGAAATTTTTTTTCACCACACCTGACTGCCAGGAAGAAGTCGAGAGGCAAGGAGGAAATAGCTACACGAGGACACGAGACAGTGAGGCAGTGCTGAAGCAGCTCAGCAGAACGACACGTATGCAGAAGGAAAAAGCAGGAGGGGAAAATATGAACAGTCAGACCACTGCTCATACAATTCCACATTTTTATGACGCACGTGTCCTTTAAGTGTGCCTTTGCTTTCCTCTGCACAGCTGTAGGACTCTGTGAGGCGCTTAATCTCTACTGAGAGCTTCTCTTCCCCACCTAGACCCTTCTTCGTCTACCCCCTCCATCTGTTTCTCTCTGTTCTTTAGACCTTGTCGTTCTTTACCCCCTTCGTCCATCCACCCATCCCCCGTCATTTCATGTCCTACCTCGAGTGGAGCCTTTTGCTCGCCAGATCCTGGTCCATGCTGGTGAGCTCGTGGGCTTGTGGAGCCCGTACACTGGTATCCAGCAGCTTCAACCTTGCACTAGTGTGTGTGTGTGTGTGTGTGTGTGTGTGTGTGTGTGTGTGTGTCTGGAAGTGCTCTCTCTCTCTCTCTCTCTCTCACATACACACACACTTATACGAGCACCCTCCTCCTTGCAATGGCAGCTACCGAGGAAGTGAGCTGCTGAGCAAATAAACCATAAAAAGAAAAGCCCCGCCTTGCTCAGTGACATCACCGAACAGGAAGTGCATTGCGTTCACAGCCAGTGCATGTCAGCACACTTCTTCTCGTCCAGATTCCTGTCAGATGGTTCAATGTACAGTATTGTGCTTTAAAATGTCACTGACATCTTCCACCATTATCTTCTGGGAGCAAAGAAACACACTGATACACACGTGCATGCGTAGATATTCATGAGCACACGTTTCTTTCTCTTTTTTCCCTTTATTTTTCTTCACAATGGGTCAATGCTGTGTCTCAACATTCTTCCTTCCCACCCCCCCCCCATATCTTTCACTCTCTCTCTCTCTCTTTCTGTCTCTCTGTCTCTCTCTCTCCCTGTCTCTCTCTCTCTGTTTCTGTCTCTCTCTGTCTCTATCTCTGTCTCTCTGACTGTCTCTCTGACTGTCTCTCTCTCTGTCTCTCTCTCTCCATCTCTGTCTCTCTCTCCCTGTCTCTCTCTCTATCTCTCTCTGTCTCTCTGTCCTTGTCTCTCTCTCTGTCTC
>NC_030443.2:18743457-18763457 GCF_001660625.3 Ictalurus punctatus
GATTGCCTTCACGATGCTGTTTAGAACTTGTTGAAAGCTTACAGGCTGGTCAGGTGTTTTACCTTGTCTCATTTTGTGAGAAATCTCCGGACAACAAAGTCGTATTATCTCAGTGATTACGCCGTTGGTGGAAGAGGCTGTAAGACCATCGATCGGGGAAGACCCGCTTGCGGTTTCTCCCGAGGGATCGAGGTTTTTCTTCACGCTCTTCGTCTTATGGCTTTTAGCTGGAGCTTTAACAGAGATGAACTTCACGAGTGTCTGCTTCATTGCTTCTTTAATTTGAGTAATAACTCCTGCAATGATGCTGCAGACGAGTAAATCGCTGACATAATCAGCCTGTAATGATAAAGTAAATAAGAAATGATTACCTTGTACGACAGGTCACTGTTCACGCCGCTCCATTCCCTGAAATGATGCAGATTGCAGATTTTAAGTATATGATTTTAATATGCAGCATATTTCAATTTAAACAATGATAGTAATGTAAACACACATACTCATAAGCTGACTTCATCTTCACACTGTTTACTTTTAAGAGATTTTTACACACACACACACACACACACACACACACACACACAATGCAGTGTGTTGTCCAGTATTTAAATCAAGCTCTCTATCTCAAACATCTGTCTTTTTTAAAAGTTTAAAAGTACAAAAATAAATAACCGCATTACCCACAATCCTCCTCACACACAAAAAAAAATGCGAAAAGGTGCAATAGGCCACTTAAAGAATTAAAATGAAGTGAGGAAATAATAAAGTACAACGTCTAGAAGACACACAGTTAGCAGATATAACGCGATGATGTGTATTTCACCACCAGAGGGCGCGCTGAGACTTTAAATCGCTCTCACCGGAAGCGGAAATGTCTCAATAGGCGCCATCTTGAGGCCTTCCTGCAGAAAATATTCACGTATCCGTGCGCTACTTTAAAAACACAAACACCAACAACACAAAAAGGATTTTCATTTGCATTGAAATGGAAATGGAATACGTTGTTGAACTGCACTTCTGTAAAATAAAGTTTTATAAATGAACATTAAAATGTTCCCTTCAGGCAGAAAGTGTTGAATCTGAGTCAGATTTATGGAAGTCATACAGCTAGGGACATCAAATGTCCATAAAATATATAGCCTTCATCTTCCCCTGATTATGTATAGATTATATAAACTATTAAAATAATAATAATAATAATAATAATAATAATAATAATAATAATAATAATTTATCCCAAAAGTATTTCATTAGCCAAGACATGTTTGGTGTGTAAAATTCACTTCTTATTTGTGTACATGTACAGCTACCAGTTTAGCACTGCGCCTACACGTATTTAAAGGTGCACTGGGTCTTTTTTTAGTCTTTTTATTTTCAAAATTAAGTCTCTAATGTGAAATAGTGGGTTCAATTAAATAAATAAAAAATTCATATAGCTCTTTTAACAATGGACATTGACACAAAGCAGCTTTACAAGAAGATATAAATTCAGGATATACTTTTTAAATTGATAACTTTATCCCTTAGTTAGCTGGTTAGGTGGGTTTGACATTTGAATGATCTTTTCTTTTTTCTTTTTTTTACTCCACCATCAGAATCTCAGGTGGGCCGTGGCGTATACAGGGTGTCCCACAGGTCTCCATACACAGGGGACTGTGTTTTCCAGCACCGCGTCGGTTGTGCCTACGTCGCTGGACGTTCGTGGACGTCCACGTCTTCTCGGTCGGTCCACAACACTGCAAGTCTTTTTGAATTTGTTAATAAGTTTGGTGAGAGTGTGGTGTGTGATGTGCTCGCCGTGTTTCCTGTTAAAGTCCATCGCACCCGTGCGACTGCTTCCCGATCCGGCCATGAGAATGATTTCAGTACGTTCTTCTTGTGTCGAAGGTATTCTTAAAGGCTGTATGAAAAATATATATATATAATATAAACTAAATTGGAAAAAATTTGGAGGACATTTTACAAAAACTGCTCAATTCCACTATGTATGGAGACTTTTGGGACACCCTGTAGTCCTGAATAAAATGACTGACAGGAGGCGCATCCAAACACAAACAAGCATTCCGGACCGGAAGTCGGTTTTCCATACGGCTTTGTTTCACCGAATTAATAAACTTTTGCTAACGCTACGGCTTAATCCATTGTTTTGTATTTCTTTATCATGTTCTACATATCTTCCAGGTTATTTGTATAAGTAAGGAATATAAAAATTGACTATTGCTCCTTTAAATCGTCACACACTAGTCTTAGTAAGACAATTTGTCCATAAACATTTGCAAAAACTAGCAGAATAAGCTTGTGTTAAAGCATTACGTACTCTATTGTATGTTATAATCTGAAACCATTCGACCATTGAACTTTCAACCCCAATTCTCCCTCATGTTCTTAAAAAACCTTTGACCTGATCATAAAGATACAATGACTGTATGCTTTCCCTTTAATCTCTCTCCCGAAGTGACTGAGAGGATCAGGAAGGATTAAGAATGTTTGTGATTAATGAAATATAAATCTTTAGACAAATATAATAATAATAATAATAATAATAATAATAATAATAATAATAATAATAATATGTTCTACAGGCACAGAAAGAACTTTTTTAGTTAACAAATATGGAAATATGGCTGATGAATATTTTTGGTAACAGTTTGACTAAAAATAAAATCTATTTCTATGAAAAATGATCCATCAACCAAGGCACATTTGATTTGCTTCTTTAGAGCTGCAATGCTAATGTTGCTAACAAGTCATGGAAGCTCATAGCTGCCAGTTGAGCGTTGTGTATTAAATGTACACACTGTTATCTGTAAACATGGACAAAATGATCATGAAGCTGAATCACTTTCCTCAGCACATAGTTTGGTGTCAGATTCAGTAGGGGGCGTGGCTTAAAGCTTAAAGGCGGAGCTCTATGTTAAAGGTGATGGATGATTGATGTATTTAATTTTTTTTTTTAATATGGACGCCAAACATGTCTTATCTGATCAGTTAAATTTGGGGTAAGAAGGACTTTGTGCAGGCTATATTTCAATTTTTCCTGAACTGTTCCTTTAAATGTTGTGCAGTTTTAATCCTCAGGCTGGAGCTCGGCGGCTTATTACGAAGAAAGAACGAAGACAAAATCAGATTTCAGTAATCTGCTTGGAGATTTACAAATGGACAACTGAATTCATTTATGTTTTTATTATTATTATTATTATTATTATTTATTTATTTATTTATTTTTTTAAACCATGTGTCCTTTTAGAAAGCAACCACCATCTGTCTGTGTTACAGTTTTAATATGAATGTTTTTATCACGCGTAATATTATTGATGAGTTTTAAGAATTTAAAAATGGAAAATAAAGTATACCGTACCGCTAACGTACCATTAATACCGGTGGTTAAGTTAGCTCGCTAATGTCCGGACATACTGAAAACAAAGACTATATTTCATATAGTTTACATAAAGGTATATAGTGCATGGTTTATACGCTTATATTTCAGGTTATGGTATACAGTTTTTAAACCCAGATTTTTAACCAATAATCTGACATTTCAAGAAAATCACAAAATTCATCTGGGATTATATAACACGGTCGTTTTAACGATGAAATTAGTAAACATTATGTAAAAACATAATCATAATCTTACACCGTGTTGTATAATAACCTCCTAATAAAACATTTTGGATACACTCATCTATCTATTAAAGATATCTTCACCTTCAGTGAGTCAAAATGAACACTTAATTTATACATTAAATGAATACAAAATGAATTACACTGCAATGTTAGACATCAGTGAAACACTCCTGAACCACACAGAAGTGCGAACAGTGTCTAGGAATCTATTTAACTGCAAACAACATAATCTAAAGAGGAAGTAGAAGACTGAGAGCGTAATGAGCTGCAAATCCGTCATGATTCTCATCCTTCCATCTTCCCACTTGCTCAGGGCTGTATCCGGATGTACGAGATCTTCTGGTGCTCTTCTAGAAGCTCTTAAATCTCACAACTCCAAACCCAGGACAATACTCAAATCTCTTTAGCTGTAATGGTCGTTGTGTGTCTTAGCCACGACATAAAGCCTGTTGTGGTTTTTTTGTCCACTCCAGTAAGCCGGATAGAGCAGTTTGGATTGAAGAGATTTCAGTGTTCAGTGGACAGAGGGATAAGAAATCCACTCATATTATAATAATGCCTTCCAAATCCATTCTGCTTTTTGGTTTCTTATTATTGCTTTCCACCCATCTCTTGATTTTTGCTCTGAAATCAAAATTGGTGTCGCAGACTCAGACTCTGTCTGTTAGTGTTCTGGACACCAGTACAATAGTATATCTTGAAACAAATTTTGGAGATATTTTCGTTTCAATTTTTTTGTTTTCATTTCTGTTGACTTTTTGGTGAATTTTTGCAAAACCCTACTACATGTGGCATCCACAGATCATACACAGATCATCACCCCCATCAAAACCTGACATCATTCTGTTTAAACGTTTGACCTGTAGCTGTGTGTGTGTGTGTGTGTGTGTGTGTGTGTGTGTGTGTGTGTGTGTGTGTGTGTGTGTTGTCCTGCATGTCAAGCTGGTCCTGCGTGGCCGTGCGAGTGTTTTGGTGTGATCAGGGAGCAGATGCCAGCGAGAGCTCACCTGGATCATGTTACTGCCGTTACCTGGGTGGCTGTACACAGTTTCCACATGCTCAGGTTTCAACAGATGGAAGTCCTCTCATCAGTGATCATGTCCAAACCCAGTACCCGTCCAAACCATCCCTCTAAAACCCCATCTTTTTACATGTCCAAACCAACTCTGTACCTGTCCAAACCAACTCTATACATGTCCAAACCAACTCTGTACCTGTCCAAACCAACTCTATAGCTCCCCAAACCAACTCTATACATGTCCAAACCAACTCTATACCTCTCCAAACCAACTCTGTACCTGTCCAAACCAACTCTATACCTGTCCAAACCAACTCTATACCTGTCCAAACCAACTCTGTACCTGTCCAAACCAACTCTATACCTGTCCAAACCAACTCTATACCTGTCCAAACCAACTCTATACCTGTCCAAACCAACTCTATACCTCTCCAAACCAACTCTGTACCTGTCCAAAACAACTCTGTACCTGTCCAAACCAACTCTGTACCTGTCCAAACCAACTCTATACCTCTCCAAACCAACTCTGTACCTGTCCAAACCAACCCTATACCTCTCCAAACCAACCCTATACCTCTCCAAACCAACTCTATACCTGTCCAAACCAACTCTGTACCTGTCCAAACCAACTCTATACCTGTCCAAACCAACTCTGTACTCGTCAAAACTGATCCCATATCTGTCCAAATCAACCCTGGACCTGTCCAACCCAAACATATACCCAATCAAACCTACTTGTACATGCTCAAACCGGCACTGTACCTGTCCAAACTGATCCCGTACCTGTCCAAACCGGCACTGTACATGTCCTAACCGGTATTGTAGCTGTCCAAACTGACATATACCCATCCAAATCAACAGTGTACCAGTCCTAACCTATACTGTACCTGTCCAAACCGATATTATACCTGTCAAAACCAACCCTGTACCAAACCAAGGTACTAACTGAATGAAAGCAAGAGGAACTATGGTAACTTGGTACCAATCATCATCATAAGGTACTTTGCTGTTAGAACATTCAGTAAAGACTTTATACACCAGATGAACCGGTGGGCAATAGGAGAGAACTTCCTGGAAACTTCCCAGCCAAGCATTTGTGTTTGTTTGGAGGATGTAAATTGTAGTACGTGTATCATAGTCTCAAGTGCATTTTGTCCCTCTTGTTTCTTGGCCTACTTTAGGGGGTTAAAGGATTAAGGAGCATCCCTGTCCCCTTATCCCCCCTCCCCGTCAGCAGACACTTAAAGTCTGCCTCGGATTAGGTTAAAGAGTGAAGGAAGACCGCACACATCTCTAAAACAAAACAGCATGAGCAGTAGGGAAAGAAAAAAAAAAACATAGCAACATGAACTAATGCTCTTATGAAGCTACGATAATGACGTGGACGGCCTTTTATCCCGTTGGACGTTTATCACGTGGATTAACGTGAGGTTTAAGAAAGTAATTGTGACTGCTACACAAGAATGTGACTGCGACTGCAGAGAAACTGCAAAATGTAGAGTAAAGTCCTCTGTCTCATATCAGGAAACTTTTACAAAGCCCTGACACTGGAGAGTCCTTCTATAAATGTTAAACAGGCTAGTCATACAAGTCCCTGTGAATGCGCTGTTACTATAGAAACCATTATATAGAAACTATATAAACCTGGGACTTGCAGCTGCACTACTGTCAGTTCTTATACAGTTCTAGAAAATTAATCAACACTTTCTGAATACAGAATTCAGTTTAGCGATGATTAAAAAAATATATATATATATCAGCGAGTCAGAAGATGCAGCCATTTATCCAAACTTTCCAGATGCAGGGGCGGACTTTTTTGGCTGGTCTGGATCTTTTGTGAATAAGAGTCCATCCAGACCTTTTGTTTCGGACGCCTTGACCCCCTATACGCCAGTCGCTCTGTATTTCCCCTCTCACTTACCCTCTAAGCCCTTGTCCCGTCCACCCCCCCCCCCCCCCCCCCCAAGTAAACCCCCGTCAGTTAACCCCCAAGTGCCCTCCTGTTCCTCCAGGAAAGTGGGTCATGAGTCTGAGACAGCAGGATTACGGGCCGGAGGTCATGCACAGTCTCTTATCCACAATTTCTAAATCCTGCTGATTCTGGAAAGAAAGAAACAAATACGGAAAGGGAAACACTGTCCCAGCACACACACACACACACACACACACACGCACACACACACACACCGGGATATATTCGTCTTCTGCTGTCTTGACTTCGAAGGTCCTGGAAAGGCGCTGAAAGGATAATGGCCGTAACTCGCTGATGAAAACAATTCCAGCGAAAGAAGGAAAAAAAAATGACAAATATCAGCTCATGGTCGGCGAGTTGCACTTACAACCTGTACGATTTGCAGAAAGCTCAATGAATTGTTTTCTAATCAAGACCAGCTCAGCAGTAATGACGTGTAATCATGACACGATGATAAATGCAAGCTTTTAAACACCTGACCCCCATGCTCTTCCTGACAGCCCATTTGTCCGAGGCACACCGACACCGCGTGTGATTAATACCCGGATAAATTACAAATAATAAATACATTAATTTTGCAACCGAGTCATTACATCCATCATCAGAGGAGGCCGAGCTGAGCTCCGGAGCGCCTCAAATAATCGCCTGGAAAAGAAGGAGAAAGAGAAGGCGAAGGTTATGAGCCATGGCGAAACGGGAGAATTAGACCATCGGCCCTCGGGTGGAATTTTAAGCTACAGGACGTGGACAGGTTTCGTTCGAGGACGGGACGACAAGCGCCACGGTGCAAAATTGCTCTTCGGAATCGGTCCAACATTACATTAAACACTAAAGGAGACGATAAACGCACGTATTTCATTTTACTTACAGTGAGTAGTGTGTAGAGAAATGCCACGTGGACTTCACACGTGACTAATCACACGTGGTTCGCATCCAGCCGTGAAATCTACACGTTGATTGTAGACAATTCGTGTGTTATGTTTCAGGCATTTTTTTTATTTTTATTTATTTGTTGTTGGGTTTTTTTTTCACTTTTTGTACTTGGATCAGTTTATGTGTGTGAATATGTCAGTTCAGACCAAACTGAGTTAAAAAATAAATTTAAAAAAACAAGAATTGAGTATGAAATTAGTAGGAAATGAACTACAACAGAATACAACAAGGTGCATGTATTTATTCCTTGATATTTCTAAGACTTACCGTCTTTCTTAAAAGATTTTAAATGACGATTATATCGAGAGAAATAATCAGAAATTTTTGGGGGAGTTAAAATTAAAATGTTGTGTTAATTATATTTTATACAAAATAGGCATTCAATAATATAAAAACAAATATTCCGTAATAATTCTATGACTGTAATGCGCTGAGATATTTACAGGTAACTTCTGTCCAAGTCTAAGACTCTAAATCTCTCAAACTACCAAATTTGTCACGTTTTCTTGTAACGTCGCATGTGAGATGCCAGCATCGGTGTAGTAATGCAATCGGTATATTTGAGTGCAAAAGTTTTCACCCCCTTGCATAAAAATAAAAATAGAGACAAAGAAAATATCATTTCTAGTAATAAGACATGTAGTGTGTGGTAAAATAGTTTAATAGCAGACTGTTACAATCTTTAGGTCAGCGGAATAATCCGAAATGTAATTCAAACTCTATTTTGGTTTATGAAATAAAGATATTTCCAAAAAGTTCAGTGATTTTTGTCTTCGGTCCAGAGACCACCTAGGAGCCAGACGCGTCCCGGACAGGTCAGCATCCCCTGCATCAGCCTCCAGCAGCCAAGGGTTATCTCCTCCTAAATGGTTTGACCTTTGACCCCCCCCCCTTCCCCCCACTGTGTCTGAGATGTTGTTGTGTCGAAGAGCCAGCATGGCACTTTTGTTGAAACAAAGCCTGACAAAACACTCCAAGTGAAGCTTCGGCCCTCGAGGTCACTAGAGACCGGGTGAAATACGGGGCTGTGACAGACAAAGAAAAAGGAAACGCCGGGCTCGGAGAGTGCGCAGATTCCACGAGGGATCTTCTCATTGTGTGAATGTGAAACAAGCGACACATGTCGGGTTATAAAAGTGTCAGGGCTCAGGCTAAGGGCCATTGTGGCTGCGTGCAGTCGGAGCACTGGGGCTTTTGTTGCCTGAGTTGCACATCATTAGCATGTCAATATTCAGAGGTTGATGCTCGCTGGATGTGGCGTGGCCCTTTGAACCGAAGCGCACTTTCTCTCTTTCTCTCCAGAGTTCTGCTCCATGGGGACCTGCTGTTGAGCCAAATGCTGCACACAGACATGTTTAAGAAAAGCATTAACAAGTGTCTGAGATGAATTAACCATCTACTTAACCTACTTAACCTTGACAAATCACAAGCTGTAACTATCCATGTAGCAAGAAAATACATAAGCAAAGGTATGCAACATTTTATGCAGAATGAGCGTGATCCTGAGATAAAAGCTGCCCCGTTTGGAAACTGTTTCCCAGGTTCCTTATTTTGGACGTTTTGGCTTTTGTTTTTTTTTAACATTGCATCAAGTATATCCTCTGTTTAAGCAAATCCATGATTCTGGTCCAAACCTTCACTTAGAGCGGTAGATGCTAATAATAATATGGGTGAACAGATTCACAGAAGTCATTCTGTGGTTAAAATGTACTCGTTAGCATGGCACAACCTCACATCTTAGGTAGCTCGCTAACGTGGCTAGGTCCTAATTTGCCTATCGCCAACTTGAAATATAGCTAGCTCGCTATATTACTCAATGGATTGTAGTCTGATTGTGTTCAGCTCAGTATCTGTAAACATTTTATTGGTCATTGCACTGCAAATATTAACTCTGTTTTTCATATAATCAGCATAATTGGTGTTTTATTGCTCATGTTCATGTTTAAGTGTCTGAATATGTAGCGCGTCATAAGTCTTAGCTCAATTCTTAATAATGCAATATTTCACCCAATTGTTGTCAGAAAGCCTGAGGACATTTCTAGACTTTTTTTTTCGGACAGATGTATTTCAACTGATGTCCGTATCATGCTATGCTAATTGGCACTCCCTCCCTTGCCGTGCCTAATCAGATGTTCAGGCAGTTACAGTAGACCACCGTCCTCCTACCAACGAGACAAACAAAAGGCCCAGTGGTGTCGCTGGTTCGAGGAGTTCTGTCCTGTTCTTCTCCTGAATGGCTGGCGAACCCGGCGAGGCCGTTAAATGGCGAGGGAGCAGCCGAGCCGAGCGGTTGGTCAGTTTCACCAGCTGCCGGGGAAGCCGTCGCTGGCGAGTAAAAAGGCTGCCAGATGGAGCCGTTCCACCAGAATAATGAGAGTTGGCGGCTAGGCTAATGCTAGGAAAGCGTACGATTATGATCAGTTACTTTAGATCCCAACAAAGTGTATATGGATGGAGAGAGTTTCACAATTGCCTTTTTTTATCATTTTGTGAAAGTTGGATCAAATATTAAGCCGAAATAAGACATAAAAGATAATACAAAGGCTACATGAAGTCAAAGAGTACCAATGCAGGTATGTGATAAAAAGGGGAAATGTGGGGGGAAATGACAATGGTGTTGTTTGTAATTATTCCCTTCAGTATTTGATCCTTTCTTCCCAAACCGGCTTGTTTTAAATCCAGTAAAAGTGGATGTGTGTTTACACACAGCTGAGAGCAACAGGCGGTGTGTCCTCGCTGCGCTGTTGCATGGAGTAACCAAGCGTGCTTAATGAGGCGTGTGATTGGTGCCCTCCTTCCTGACACAAGGCAACCCATTCAACCCCATGATTGATCATGACAGTCATACCATGATGCCCCACTGAGTGTGTGTGTGTGTGTGTGTGTGTGTGTGTGTGTGTGTGTGTGTGTGTGTGTGTGTGTGTGTGTGGTTGGGGGGCAGATCCACCAACTTCCCCACCTCCAAAAAAGGGTCCTGTACGCTACATTACTCAATTGATTCTTTAAGAAAAGCTCACTTTAAACTTAACATCCTTTTTGTTGTTTTCGTCCCAATCTCCAGAACACACGGTGTCTCTGCAGCGTTACAGCTCTGTCCCTTGGCGCAGATTGGCAGCTCACGTCTACGCTGAAAAACAAACAAACAAACAAAAAATTCTGTAACCCAAAAGACAACTGAATCACTTCCTGCAGTTGACTCGATTCAGAGTCGAATCTCTTTCTCACTAGAGTTCACTTAGAAGTGGACTGAGATCACCTGCATAAAGAATCGCACCGAGGCCCGAGAACACCCCAGGGTTCCATTCAGACAGACAAAATTGTTGTATATGTGAAAACATTCCAAGGATTTCCCTTTCAGAACCTTTTTAGAAGGCTAAGAACCCCTAATTATCCAATGAACCTTTTGAAGAACCATTTTTTTTCTAAAACTGCACATTGACTTACGCTAACTAGATAATATAGGGCAAAGCAATAAAGCTGTTCTCAGATCTGCACTTTTCTCCATTCCTTGTGGGAAAATATCCCATATTTATAGGGTTTTATTCATAGGAAAGGTTTCAAGTAGAGCCCCTGTAGAAAGCTAGAACGATTACCCATCCAAGGAACCCTTGAGGAACCTTGTGCAGGTATTGGACAGGGTTTGTTGTTAATTGTCCTTGAAGAAGAAACTGCTTTTTCCTGTCTGCAGAAATAAATTACCCAGTGGAATGAGAAAACAGGAAACACATTATGTCATATTTTAAAGGTTGCACATCACGGTTGCAGATTGTTAAACTGATTTCTACTAAAAGCCCAATATGTAGCTGTAATATGATTCTACTGTTAGATCTGTTAATATCAAATCTGATAAAGCCTAATATGAAAGAATCATATAGTTGATAGTACACTAGTCCCGTGATGTAAAATGAATACATTGAATTTTAAGAGGAATTGCATTTTTTTATTTTATTTTAAAGAACACCTATTACACAGGGGGAAAAAACACCTCACTGCTGTTGGTGAAAGTGATGTAAAGAGAGAGAGAGAGAGAGAGAGAGAGAGAGAGAGAAATACAGTGTTTCTCAATGTCTCGCTTACTTAATGTCTCTGAAACTGTTTTGCCAGCTTTATGCAAATGGCTACAGTTTTTTATTGTTTATGGTTCTCATAAACACGCTCCGGCTCAAGGGATACATGAGCATAAAACTGTGATTGCACGTCTTAGGAGAGCAGAAAATAAAAACGTCACTGCGCTTTCCAAAACAGACAAATGACCCTTTGCTTCCAGACACCATCCACCAACCACCCCCACCCTCGCCAAGTCCTTCTAATACGGAAGAAAACACACTCAGACATTAATATTCATAGACCCCCGAATGCACAATCATTTTAAAATAGAAAAGTCCTACTTGAGAATAATGCAGTGGTTTGATCTGCCGTCCTCTGCGGACAAAAGCAGGAAGTATGAAGTGTCTCTCGGGCCGTGAGAAGGCGTGTCGTCTCCGTCGTGCGTGTGTCGTGAGGTCTAAATGCCGCTGGCCTTTGTAGAGGAGCATTAAGGCCTGATTGAGATGGCGCACTGGAGTGGGACCCCAGGTGCATTAACACTTGAGCAATCTGCCGAAGTGGAGATGACTGGACGGAGAGAGACGCAGGATCAGACAGGACAGATCATTTAAATTGGCTGGGTGGGAGTATGGGGTGCAACTTTTCCATAGTCTGGTCAAAGTTCATGATCTGATTTGCTGTTGATGTAGATATCTAATAGTAATAATAGCCAGGCTAATTAATGGAAAATAATTCAAGCTAATAACGCAATAGCAATACATATTCATTTTAAGTGAAACAGAATCCAAACCAGTACCAGATAATGTCCCTGTAGTCTTGCACTCAGCTTATTTTAGTCACAGTGGATAATATACACAGTTGCTCCTTTAATTGTGAGTAGATGTATATATGATATGTTGCCTATACAGGTAGGGTATGGGATTCAATGTCGATGTCTCCCTTTGATTGTTGTATGATTGATTGATCAGTGTAATGTTATTTTAGTCTTTTTATACATCGCATTACTGTACCATTTTAGGCCAAATTTTGCTGTTGCAGATCATAAAACAACTCTTTGGTCTTCTGTCATTGTGAGGAATTTTAGATCAAAATTGATCAGCGAGTGAGAACCTCTAAGGCGCTCGTCTGAAATACAACAATAGAAGGACGGCGAATTCACGGCTACAAATACGGCAGGGGCGATGACGAAATGTAAACGCTAATGATCTGATAACAAACTCCTTATTACCTCAGGTACACTTTTTAAAATGTTTATGTTTACGCGAGCCCGTATTCTTCACGAGCCCAGATGGGTGTAGTCAGTTCAGATAAAATGCAAGTCTATCGTTAGAGGATCTTCCTTGTTCGGTATAATCTGACATGGAGTCCACATGTTATCATGCAGTCTGTTATAGAATTCCCACAATTTTATTGGAATCACCTCATGCAGTATGACACGTCATTGTAAAAGTCTGCTGAAATTGCGAAACGGTAAAACAGACTTTAGTAGTTTGCAAACATGAGGACCTGAGGAAAATGTCTAGTTACTATTTATTTATTCTTGCCAGATTTGTCACATTTCAATTGTTACTGCACTTGTTTACACTTTACACAGACTAGCTAGCTAAATCCTTTTCACTTTTTAGCTAGCTCATGCTAGTCAACCATGCTTCCTAGCAACAGCGTTCTCACGAGCTACCGGTGGCAAGAATTGTCCTGTTATACCATTTAAACATACTAAAGTGACAATAGAAATGACATTAAACCATCCGAAATATCAACAATTCCCTCAGATGTGTTGGCAAATAATACGAAAAAATATCGTAGGACGAAAACGACGCTGATTTTACTCTTTGCGTCAACCGTTAGCTGAACTTTGACCCCGTGTTGACGCTGACTCCGCCCCCTAACATTAAATCTTCGTAACTTTTCTACACGAATTGAACTGTGTTAACTGTTACGACTTTTTGTTGTGTTCATTTTGTTTTGTTTTTAATACTGACAGATCTTATTAAACACAGTGGCTTGTGTATTCATGAGCGGAGGGGAGATGAGTACGCATGCACACACACACCCGCGCACACACACACACACCCGCGCGCATACACGAACACGCTCACGGCCCTTGTGCCCCACCCCTTCAGCACCGCGGACAGAGCGCGCGAGCCCCGCACACACACACACATACACACACATTGTTATGCAAAAGAAAGCACACCAATAGCAAACGGAGATCAGCTGAGACGAGCGGACAGTCGTGAAGCCGCGCGTGAGCCTTTGAAAACTTTTTAGCGCGTGCAGCGCGAGTACCGGCAGGCGCGAGCTCTTCTCTTCCCGTTATATTGTCTCCAGTGTAGCCTGTTTATTTCGATTTGGATCTTTCTCTCTTGTTTTACATTTTATTTCTGTATTATTTTTGCACGCGCGTTCCTTAAATCAGTACATCATGCACGCATGAGATTGGCGTTTATGCGTTTATTTATCCATTTCCGGGTTTAGTGTTGATTTGAGAACAGGAGCGCTGTTTTGTTTGGTTTTGTTTTTATTCAGCTGCCGCAATGCTGCTCGAACATCCTGGATCGAGTTGTCAAAATCCGGGAAATTTCTCCAGATACGGCTCGGGGCAAGGTGAGCGTGCAGTTCTTACATTCTTTACCCCTTTTTTTTTCCTGTGCAGTGTATTTATTTATTTCATTTCTCTGTTCGGTTTATGGAAAAACAAACATCTGACAATAAGAGGGTTTGTACCGGAAAGTCCGTGCTGTAGAGTATCAGTGACAGCTGAGGAGTTCTAGGCATAACAAATCATCATCATTATAATAATAATAATAAAAACAATAATAATAATAATAATAATAAACACAGGCTTTTGGGTCTTGCACGGTATGTTTATTTGTTTGTTTGTTTGTTTGTTTTAATGCTTGTCCCTTTGACTGTTTGTTGCACATCATCATTACAGTGACCCCAAAACTCTGCATCTCTACATTTAAATGCTTGAACACTCTCAGAACTAAACTGGGGTACTAAACTGTACCATTCCTTGTCGCTTCTGTGCCTCTAGTACTGTATCCTGGGTATCTTTTACTTAGACAGGTGCATGTAGTGTATCTTTAACTATTTATGTGACTTAAATTATTTTTTAAAGGTGCACTACATCCACATCTCAAAGCGATAAGGAAAGGTACCGTTTAGTACTCTTTATTTCTGAGAGTGGCCCTTCATCATCTTCCCTCTACCTCTTAGCTGTCAAGGGTTTTATATATATAATGCATTTGTCTCTTTCATCTTTGGAAAAGCACAGTACAGTTTAAACATTATTATTATTATTATTATTATTATTATTATTATTATTATTATTATTATTATTGAGCATATAGACGTGCAGTGTACAGTTTCAAGCACATTATCAATTATGAGTTTAGTAAATTAATATCTGCTTGGTTATAAAGGAGATTGTAATGGAGGTTTGTGCGTCGCTTTTATTTATTTTTATTATTTATCTTCATGTTTATTTACTTGTCTTAATTCCGGTGCAAATTATTTCAGTTCTCTTCAGTTCAACGTTTTTGTGCATTGAACGTAGCCTATTAATTAGCATAATAAACTAAAACCAAAAGCAGCAGATGCAAAATATTTATTTTAAAAATAAATAAATAAATAAATAAAATAAAATAATGCACTTATTGGTGGACACTTTTGCTCAAAGCGTTCTTTGAACCCTTCACTGAAACCAAAAAAAAAAAAAAAAACAAACAAAGGGAAAACTAATAAAAGGAAAAGAATAAATACACTATTTGTGTGTGGGGAAATGGGATACAAAAAAAAAAAAAGAAATACTGACTCGCGCAGTTTAAGTGCTTATCTGTACTGTCCGCGTTATTAATACGTAATGAGCGGCATTGTGAGCAGCTGTTAAGCGCGCGCGCTGTCATTTCACACCGGCCGGCTCGGAGCCACCGGGACGCCACGTGCGCTCGCGCAACAGCCGAAACTTCCAGGTATGAAGCAGGTATCAAGTTGCCGTGAGCAGCTACTGCACCTGCCGCTCCAACCGGCACTAAACACACACCTTTAACCGAAATGCGCTTTAAACCGGTTTAATTATTCAAGCTGGAGGCCTATTTTCCAAGTCCCTGTGACATCCAGCTGCGTTTCTGCAAATTATTTAAAATAAATGTAATCAATGAGAGCAAAAATCCTCGACCCAGCACCATAGGTGTGTATTTTTTAATTAGCATATTTTTTTACTTATGTTTCCTGAAAAAATACACACACAAAAAAAATGTTGGAATACAGTACAAAAAAAGAAAGAAAACATAAATAAATAAATATAAATAAACAATGTAGGATATACATAGGCTCGTACTTTTTAAAGATTTTTGTAGTTAAAAATTTTTAATTAAAGAATGATACCTGTAACATTTTAACTTCTTACCTGCGACATTTAAAAAAAATATATACCCAAGGTTAATTTTTTCCGTTTTTATTATTCATTACAGTATAATGTCTGTTACTTATTTTGTATTTTATTTATTTTAATAATAAGCTACTCTACTCAGACGCACAGCCTATCTATCGGCCTACTATCTTAAAGATCCCAAAAGTACGCTACCATTTTTACTACAAATGCAGGTAAATATTCATATCGGGTTTAATGTCTGTTATGTGTAAAAGTTTTTGAGTTCAATTTTAAAACGCGTTTGCGTATATTTTCCGATTTGATCGTTAATTTTTGTTGTTGTTTTTGTTGTTGTTGTTTGTTTGATATTAAACGGAAGTCATATTTTACAATATTTTGTCCTCTACATTTTGAAGTGTCGGCCTACTTTAAGATAGTTGTAATTATTTTCTGCTTTAGCTGTAGGTGATATTTATTATTATTATTATTATTATTATTATTATTATTATTATTATTATTATTATTATTATTTATATATTAGATATTTATTAGCCTACAGTTTTGTGAAAAACGTTAAATGACGAAACGAAAAACATCATTTAAATATGTAAATAATCATATCATTATTATTTAAAAAAAGAAACAGTGTTTGTCAGAGACGTTGATCACGTGATAAATAACTTGCCTTGGCACTGACTAAAGAAGACCTAATGTGACCAATTTAATGACATATGTTATGATTGGTTGAATGTTTGGGCTATTTTTTTTTTAATGATTTTATATAAATGATCAAATACAGTAGATCGTTTTAAAAAGGTTAAAGGGTTAGTACTTTAGATTTAATCAGTGTATTAAACTAATACTCTTTTACAATGTTATTTATTATATTAGAGGTGCATGATGTCAAGTTGTCTGTTCTTTGTTTTTAACTTTCTTTGTTTTTACAGTAAGAATAGTGACTGTCAGAGGATTGTTTTGTTTGGAAAGAACACCAAACACACGTTATGTGATTGAAAATGGTACTTTTGATACCCCAGGCCTGTAGGCTATATAGCCTATATATTTATATATTTATATCTTTTTACAGTTGCGTATTTATCAATTTATCGCATGCAATATACACTAAAAGCTTTATTTTTTATGTGCAAAATAAAGGAACATATAGCTGCAGAGTTAAGCCTTGATTAAAGAGAACACGTATGAAGATTTATTATGGAATAAATACATTCTATATGTAAAATAATTCATTGTGTCAAATATGTTTCATAGTAATAGAGCACATTTTCTGCAAGCGTCAGATTAGCGTCTTGTGAAGTGCGACCTCAGAATTATTATTATTATTATTATTATTATTATTATTATTATTATTATTATTATTATTATTATTATTTTATTAAAACACCAAAATACGCGTTTCCTAAAGTGTTGAAATGCGAGAAAATGGAGCATTGATTTTAAATTCATCACCAGCAATGGCACTAAAGCTGATTTCCCCAGGCGCTCTTTCCCATGTCAGATCAGTGTCAATACTTAGTGTGTGTGTGTGTGTGTGTGTGTGTGTGTGTGTGTGTGTGTGTCCTGACGACCTGCACAAAATTCATCACTCCTATTGTAGAAGTGTTCCGCAGCAGTGTGACTTCCAAACTTCAAACACACAAAAAAATACACTATCTTATATTATATGTCTTGCATTAATTACGCACATTTTGCGCACGTGCCAACAGTTTGACTCGATTGAGCGCAATGCTAAATACACGAGGAGCTGTTAATAATGGTGGGGGGGGGGGGGGGTCTTTTAGTCGTTCTGTTTGTATACTTCGTACATCTGAAGCTCACGTGTAAAAAAAAAAAACAACAACAACAACATAAAAAAACAAAATGGCAAATAAATCTAAATAAATATAAGTAGTTTAAACAGAGGACTGAGAAGAAGAAGAAGAAGAAGAAGAAGAAGAAGAAGAAGAAGAGGAGGGGGGAAAGCATGAGGTTAGTTTGAGCAACAGCATGAAGAAAATAAATAGAAATCAAGAAATGTGTGAATAAGACGAATGAAATTGATCCTTCAGGAATGTTATTAATAATAATAATAATAATAATAATAATAATAATAATAATGAATCGTAAATTTAAACACAATATCCAGAGAATCTAGTGGTGTTTTATAATTGATTTGTTTAAATTTAGGGTTGTTTGTTTGTATTTTACAAGACTTTTCCTCTCAAAATTTTTGATTTATGTATCCTATAAAAATGCACTTGGAAGTCAGGCGACTTTCTTCCATACCGATATGAGGCACTCATTTAAACAAGCTTTAGAATTTAAAATTCACACATTTAAAGTCTGTATCCTGTGTTTATATGATTCTGTAAAGCTGCTTTGAGACAACGTCCACTGTAAAAACGCTCTATACAACTGAAACCGAATTGAACTGATCTCATCGTCGTTTGTCTTTTTTTCCCCTCGCGGTAGCAGCGCAGAAACCTGAAACATAAAACTCTGGCAAATATAATAGGGAGAAAATGAAATAAAAGAACATCTTGAAGAGAGAATATTGAAGAACTTCCCGTTACAGATTCAAATGTTGACTCTTTTTTTAAGCGCTCGAGTTCCCAGAATAGCCACAAAAAAAAACTGGCACTGGAGACTCCTTCCGTAAGGTCTCCTGACACAAAAATTCACAACATCAACCTTTTTTTTTTTTTTCAAGCAATTTTGAGTCAGTAAGAAAAGTCGCAGGATATCAGACGTGATACTGAAGCATCGTGAGAGATTCATTAGTACCGAAAAAAGATTATTTATTTATTTATTTATTTATTTCTATTTTATTTGCACCGCTTGGTCGTTGTATTCCATCTCATCCCGGTGTGTGTGTGTGTGTGTGTGTGTGAAGGTCACATGCTTGTGTTTGTGCTTGTAGTTCAGTAGGAAAGTGAGGACGTGTGTGATCTGTATGGAAAATGGAAAAATCTGGAATTGAGCACGTGAGAAATAGAAATAAAGCTCGACCTTTCACGCTATCTATCGTGGCACACAATACACAACCACGTGCCACATTAAACAGCACTAAACTGTACTTTTCCTTGTCACTGGAGTGGTACCTTCAAGCTTTGGTCCTTTCAGTGTGTATCTTTTACCTAGAAGGTGGACGTACCGTATAGGGTACCTTTACTCTAGACTATTTGCACTCAAATGTGCGCCTTAAATCATTTTCACAGGTAAGTTTGCTCCACGTGCCCAGGTGAAGCGTGCATATGCACTAACACCTGCTTAGAACAAAGCTGGATCGAAACAAACATCTGGATGTTTCCCCCAACATTCCGCTGGAGAGTTTACTCATGGAGTGATGGTCCGTGTGTTGGAGAGGAAAACAAATCAGAAACAGCTGTAATAGTGGTTAGAGATTCTGAATAATGTCCGGCATTTGTGTGCGACCGTACAGTGCAGAATTAATCCATTTCATTTCATTTAGCATGCACGCTCTCAGAAATAAACAGGTATTGATTACAGGTACGTTTCTTTTTCCTGTTCCTGCAGTGGTACCCTCAAGCGTACACCCTTTTGAACCTTTAGTGTGTGTCTTTTACCTGGAAAGGTGGTCTAATTACAGTCCAGCTGAAATCATTTTTAAGGCTACAGTACACCATATATATATACAGGTCCAGGTGAGTAATAGCATATATTTTACTATAGAGATATAATAGAAGTACTGTTCATGGTACTATCCCAGGAATAAAGGTACCAATCGGTACTTGGACCATAAAGGGTACCTTTTACCAAGGAAGGTGCATGTGGGGTAACACTTTTACAGATTTTGGAGCTTTTATGTGTTTTAAAGCTATAAATATTTAGGCTACTCTAAAGGTACATCAGGTTCACCTTTAATGGTACTGCTCCAGCAACAAGGAAAGGTACAGTTCAGTACCTTTGTTTTTTTAAGAGTGTCGGTATAAAAGTACAGCAAGGTGTAGGCCTATAATGTTAGACTTAAGCAAATGAAGTAGATTTTTTTTTTTTTAAGTTTTTATGTG
>NC_030443.2:18773457-18795957 GCF_001660625.3 Ictalurus punctatus
ACAGGCTTCATGTTACAGATTTGGG
This sequence comes from Ictalurus punctatus, assembly GCF_001660625.3. Lineage (NCBI taxonomy): Eukaryota > Metazoa > Chordata > Actinopteri > Siluriformes > Ictaluridae > Ictalurus > Ictalurus punctatus. Next base: position 18,773,483 of record NC_030443.2, read on the forward strand.
AAACAGAGACACGTTTTTTGTCACTTTGTGCACGTCTCCACACTGGAGCAGTAAAGACACTCATAACGTGTCGGGAGAAGGAAGCTAAGGAGTGTAACCCTGGCTGCTCCTGAGGTTAAGGACAACTTGTAGCTGTCTGGAAGTTAATTACATCCTCAATAAATCTTTCCAGGGCCACAGGAGTCTCGACGTTACGGTCTTCTCATCGCCTCGCCTTAAAACCACTAGGTTTAAAAAAATAAATAAAGAAGACTTCCGGAATTCATTTCCATTTGACATTCATGTCTTAAAAGTTGTCTTTCATAGTAAATAAAATGCCGGTGTGTGGTTTATACAAAGTTTTATCAGTGTTAACGGTTATGATTGTGTTTGTGTTGTATATGAACTGGAAAAGTAGGCAAATTACACGCATCCTTACACAGCGCACCAGAAATGAAGGGTGTCTAGATATACTGTATATATGTGCATCAGTAATGCGTGGATAGAGGTAGAGGTTCTTCTAATCTTCTGCACCAACTTGTTTGTGAAATCCCTAAAATACATGGGTATTTTTTTTTTTCCAGGTGTGGTTTCAAAACAGGAGAGCAAAAGAGAAGAGACTAAAGAAGGACGCAGGAAGACAGAGATGGGGCCAATACTTTCGTAACATGAAGAGATCCAGAGGAAACTCCAAATCAGATAAGGACAGCATCCAGGAGGAAGGCGTGGACAGTGACGCTGAGGTCTCGTTCACAGGTAGGAGAGAATAAGGGTTATTCAAGCCCCACTTTACGGCACTTTACTTCTGATATCTGTTATATATTGATAGCAAAATGACATTTTTAAATGTTATAGACTATTTGAGCTATACACTGTCGATTAGCGTCTCCAGTTTGGAAAATGTTAGCCATATCCTGAAAGCCTTGCTTAACTTAACTGATGCCAATACTTTTTATAGTTGACTTGTAGCAATGTAGATCTAAAACGTCAAATAAAAGGCGCATATATATATATATATATATATATATATATATATATATATATATATATATATATATATATATATATACATACATTCTCCTTTCGTTTACTCTTTCGGTGCAGACGAGCCTCCCATGTCCGAGCTGAGTCACTCGAACAGCCTCTACAGCAGTCTGAGCGAGAGTTCCCCGGCTCTGAGCCGTCAGGGCGGAGCTCACGCGCCCTTCACCCTGGACCACGGATCCGTCATGCCCCCTCAGGATCAATACCACGACATCCGTCCCACCAGTCCGTACAGCCTAGCACAGTCGCCTGCTTCCCTTCAGCCTCTGCCCAGACAGCAGCCCCTCATCTCCAGCCTGGTATACCCTGATTCCGGCTTGCCCATGGTGGGCCAGGGCGGGCACGGCATGGTACCATCCGGGTCGAACGGCCCCAGCTCAGAGCTGTCGACCGGAAGCAGCGGCGGTTACCCAGAATTCCCAGCCAGCCCCGCCTCCTGGCTGGACGAGGTCGAGCACAGTCAGTTCTGATGAGGGACAGGAACAGAAATGACTTGGGTTTGACTTTTGACTAAAACTATCGCAAGCTTCAGAGGAGGGATGGAACGGAAGTCAAACTCGTCAACTTTATTGTCATCTGCATGGATTGAAGAGTAGCAGTTTCGGACTCACGGACGGAGCTGAGATCAACAAACGATCCAGAAACTTTCACCCTGTCTATTATTTCGAGGACAGTTTTTACTTCTGAGAGACTGGATCTTGTTTTGGTGATAAAAAGATCAACCATTCTGAGCATTCTGATTTTAAAAATAAATAAATAAATAAACAAACAAACAAAAAATAGAAGCTATTTACTGAGATGCCTGAGATAACTATCTGACCTCCAGCTTGTGGCATCATGTGCACTTTGTTAGTGGGTGAAAGTGAAAACAGACATTCGTATGAAGATGTTGTTCTTGCTCCATTAATGTGCTATAGATGTCAGATTGGACTTTTGTAAGACCTCCATTTTTTCATTTCTCTTCTCAGTGTCTGTGTGTAAACATCACCAGTTTTTTGTTTGTTTTTTTTTGTGTCTGGTCGTTGCCAAAATGTCTCTATCCAGTATATCACAACTCAGCATTGTGGATCCTTTATTTTTATATACCGTCTCCTCGGAAGTCACGAGAACATTTAGTGCATTTTCTGAACAGGGGTAGACAAGCTGTAGTTGTTGACTCTCGTTATTCTATAGGATACTTCTATGCATTTGTGTGTTTTTGGATGTATCTTGTTCGTTTTCCTCAGCCTCAGCTTGCAGCTCCCAGGCTCCTCTAAGTGTTTATGTGAAAGATGTTTTATGTCTTATTTATTCTCTCTGATAACGATTAAGTGATACAGATCTTTAATAAATTTGTCAATGAAATCCGGACTTAGATCTCGATCTTATTCGCACATCACGTGTGCAAGTAATGAAGCCTGTGGGGGACTTTTTAAAGTTCCTTTTAAACACATTATTTAATGAACTAATTGATCATTTGCACTGTGGTTACTTTGTATGTAAAAAGCTGAAAATGTTGACTGCAGAAAGCAAGTTGGCTTTAGATCATCTTCAAGTAGGAAACGAGTTCAGATTAAATGTAGTCCTAGTAAACAGGGAGCTAGTTATACTTAATAACTTGTAGCTACGAATATATTCACTAATCCTTACAAAACATCCGTATGTCTATCCGAACATTTAGCTAGTTAGCTAATACTTAAAACTGTTGCCAAGCACTAGCTTAAAAGAGACAGCTAGCTAATGCTCAAAATACCCTCCTTTTCGACCAGATATTTATCTAACAACCGTTTAGCTAGTCCTCTGAAGATAGAGAGCTAATGCTTAAAATGGCTCCATTTATACCAATAATTTATCTATCCAACAGTTCAGCTAATTAGCTAAAGATAGATAGCTAATGGCATACTGCAGCTAAGGCTCATACTGTAGCTAAGGCTTCATTTCTTGACTCTTTTCAATCATTTAGCTAGTTAGCTAAAGTTAGTCAGATTATGCTCAAAAAAGGGATAAATTCCTGCAGCCCTTTATCTATCCAACAGTTCAGCTAATTAGCTAAAGATAGATAACTAACCACATAGCTATTTACAAGATTTCTCAAAACAAATGATCCTTTCAATCATTTGGCTAGTTAGTTTATGTTAGCTAACCATTTAACAAGCTAGCTAGTGCTCCAAATGCTCAAAACAAACTGCATATTTAATGATTTAGTTCTGTACCTAAGGCAGCTAATATGTGAATATTTATCCAGCTTCACCATGTATGAAGTTAGCTAAAGCTAGTACATGGAGTGGATTTTTTTTTTTTTTTTTTTGTCTTCGAACAATGTAATTTCAGCCAACCGTTCACACATTTAGCACGCATCTTGTTAGCTAGAGTTAGCTAGAGTTTAACACTAACCAGCACATTCGATGAGGGCATGGCCAAGTTACTCAGCAACTCATAGCAATGTTGCTGCTGATGTTGTTGATGTTCAGATTAGACCTCAGCCAGGGGTTTGTTTCCTCATTCGCTAAAAGGATGCAGGTTTGCGTTTTTTTTTTTGTTTTTAATAGCTGTGTCATTGTTCGTCACAGCGGCCACTCGATCCTGCCAGGTTTCTCCGATTCCCACTTTGGCACATGGGTCGGTCCTGGATGTTTATTTCTTATTTTCCGAGATTAATCACATTGATCTTATATCGGGTCACAGATAATGGAACTGGAGCAATTACAAAGATCTGGCTGAGTCTGCGATTCGCCACCGCTCTGGCGACTCACCAAGGCCGTATCAAGAGTTCAGACCCTCTTTAGTACAGAAACTAGATGCAGACAGACGACGATGCGACGTGCCGATTCCGAGATAAGTGGCCCGTGTTTACTCAAACGCCCAGACGGGGAAGAAATCTCCAATCCATTAGTACGGCGGGGATCAGGTGCCCTCCGGTGAATTTCCTCATTTGTTTACTTATTCAAAGTCAGGTTCAATTAAATAGATTAAACAGTTAGTGTGTGTGTGTGTGTGTGTATGTGTGTGTTTGCATATACGATTGCGTCATTGAATATTTGAAACCCTTTTTTATTAAATAGTTTACAGTTCATCTAATTTCACACAGCTGACAGTAAAAAAAAAAAAATAATAATAATAATAATAATAATAATAATAAAAAGAAAAGAGATTTAATTACAGGATTGCATAGCAAATATTTCTGTATCCTCATGACTGGTGATATATCAACCTAGCTTTTATATTGTTATTCTGAAAAATCAAAAAATATTCTTCGTAATATACGGTATGTATACTGTATCTAACTGACATTACTGGAATTAATAGTGCATCTCTCACCAACTTTTTAGACACGTCTTGTGGCCATCAAATTAAAAACTACCTTGTTTTTTTTTCTCTCTCTCTCTCAAAACGGTACATTTCCTCAGTTGGGAGATTGGGAGATTTGCGAATCATTGCATTCTGTTTGTATTTACATTTCACACGGCGTCCCAACTTTTTTGGAATCGGGGTTGTATATTTGTGGGAGTAATAATAGTAGCATTAGTTTCAGCGGCCGTGGTGATAGCGGAAGTGGAACAGGGATGAGTGTAAGATCAGGACAGGTTATAATAGTACTCGTTCTAGCTTTAGGAGTAGGAATAATAAAAGGACTAATAGAAGTCCTGGTAGTAGTAATAGTAGGAGTAGTGGTAATATCAGGGTTACTAATAGTAGTAGTATTTATATTTGTGGGAGTAGTAGGAGTAATATTAGTATTGGTAGTCGTAATAGAATAGGAATAGGTGTAATATTAGGAGAAGTAATAATAGTACTAGTTATAGCTGTAGGAGTAGCAATAGTATTAGCGGTCATAATAGTAGTAGGAATAGAAGTAATAGTAGGAGTAGGAGTAATATTAGGACTTGTAATAATAGTAGCAGTAATCACCGTAATAGTAGGAGTAAAAGTAATATTATTAATATCAGCAGTAGTTATTGCTGTAGAAATAATAACACAAGCAGTAATAGTCGTAGTCTTGTCGTAGTCATGGTAATAGTAATAGGAGCAAGAGTATGAGTAGGAGTAATATTATGACTAGTAATAGCCGTGGTAGTAGCAGTAGTAGTAGTAGTAGTAGTAGTAGTAGACTAGTAGTCATGGTAATAGTAATAGTAGTAATAAGTAGGAGTAATATTAGAGGTAGTAATAGTAGTGGTCCATGTAGTTGCAGGACAAATAGTAATAATGTTATTAATAATAGTAGAAGTGGGTTATGATGATAAGGAGAACAGTCATAGTAATGACGATAATAATAATAAATAATAGTAGTAGTAACAGTAATTATAGTATCAGTAGTAGGAATAGAATGATAGGAGTAAGAGTACTAGTAATATCAGTAAAAGTGGAAGTTGTTGCAGAAGTTGCTAAATAAACAGTGCTGTATAATAACTGGGAGTTTATATTTAAACATTCGAGTTCAAAGTGAAACGTCGAGGAATTATCTGAAATGAATTTAAAAAAAGATGTGATTGTGGTTGTCCAACGTGGTTTTTGCATTCAGTAAGATGTCAGGGATAATACGCCAAGATAATTTCATTCTCACTCAACCGGAGATTGTGTTTCAGATGTAATCACGCCAATGCTGTTAAAATTCCTCACTGTAACTAAATTATTCCTCCTGAACTGCCTCAACCTGTCATGTCTGAAACAACTTCCTGTGCAGGTGCTGTTCTCGGATTCCCCATTCCGCCTTCACAAAACCCTCAAACAACAGCACGAGGCTTAACACGGTGTAGCGTGGAGGGAAAAACTTCCAGCGTGTTTGTCATTCAAGGCCTGGGAAAGTCAACAGCACAGCGCCGGAGGTGAGTGAGCAGTGAATGGACGTCTGACCCGACCTGAGTCTGTTCACTTTACCTGGACGTTTGTGTGTGCGTGCGTGCGTGTGCGTGTGTGTGTGTGGCCACGGCGGATTTGTCACCGAGTGTCTGGTTCACACACCTGATGTACCTCCTCATCTTTCTCCGCCTGACAGGTGTGAATTAGCCACGCAGACAAAGCTGTGCAGGATCCCACCCCTTGAATGACCTCTCGGTGAACCGGCCAAGGGAAAAACAAGAAAGTTTATCCTCTGCGCTGTACCAGATGTACCTGGACATGCATACGTGGTTTCATGTATGAATTCTGACGTAAGTTAGTTATCACAGTGGTGCTGATGTTCATTAACTACTAGCAGAAATTCAAACAACAAGTAGGTGTAGTATAGTAGCAGCAGTAATACTAATATTAGTAGTAGTAGTAGTCATAGTAGTGACAATAACAATAATAGGAGTAATAGTAGAAAGTAAATAATAGCAGTAATAGTAATCAAAGGAGCAGAAGTAATAGTAGGAGTGGAGTGGGTTTAGGAGTAGTAAATAGCAGTAGTTATCGCTGTAGTAGTAATAAAATGTGGGGTGAGTATAGTAGTACTCATAGTCGTATAAGGAGGAGGAGTAATAGTAGGAATAGTAATAGTAGCAGTCGAGGTAATAATAGTAAAATTAGGAGTAGTAATAGTGTTAGTATTAATGTGATAGTATTAATAGTAATAGTAAAAGTGTTAATAGAAGTAGGAGTAGGATTATGAGGAGTAATATTAGTACTGTTAGTAGTAAGAGTAGGAGTAGAGTTAATAAGAGGAGTAGGAGTAAGACTGTGAGTAGTTATAGTAGTGACAATAACATTAATAGGAGCCACCCTTACTAGGAGGAGTACTAACAGGAGCTGTAGTAAAGATTTACAAAATAATAATAATAATAATAATAATAATAATAATAATAATAACAATAATAACAATAAGCATAGAATACTAGGTAATAAACAACATAATAAAAAGTGGATTTACTCTTCCAACACCTGATGTTAATATCGATATTAAATATCAATATTAAGATGATGTAGTGTGTGTGTGTGTGTGTGTGTGTGTGTGTGTGTGTGTGTGTGTGTGATGATTCACCTCACACAGGCTGTTTGGGAAGGACAGAGTTAAGCAGATTACCACCGGTTGCCCCTGTGTGTGTATGCTTCTGTGTGTGTGTGTGTGTGTGTGTGTGTGTGTGTGTGTGTGTGTGTGTGTGTGTGTGTGTGTGTGTGTGTGTGAGTGGGAGGTGTGTGAGGGGTGGGGGGTGGGGTGTCAGATGGCGTGAGTAAATCAGGCCTGGCGTTAACACTTCCCCAGGGTCCCACACGTCATGGCCACCAGTCTGACCTAATGGAGCCCTGAAGGAGTGTGTGAGTGTGTGTGTGTGTGTGTGTGTGTGTGTGTGTGTGTGTGTGTGTGTGTGTGTGTGTATGGGGATGCAAAGTATTACCCAGAGGCTTTGATGAATAAACAATCAATTAACACATACCGTTAATGAATAACATCCTCTGGTGTGTCTGTGTGTGTGTGTGTGTGTGTGTGTGTGTGTGTGTGTGTGTGTGTGTTTGAGGAGGTGGGGAGGAGCTGGGGAGGAGATGTTTAAGAATGAAAAAGAGAAGTGTGTGTGTGTGTGTGTGTGTGTGTGTGTGTGTAAGCTCTGATGGCTCGGACGTAAAATTTCAATTAGGCCTGAGTGTAAATAAATATGCAAATGTTGTGACAGACGTCACTGTAGCTTTTAGGCGTTACAGTTATATTACGAGCGGCGAACAGGAGAGCGATGGCGGCGTGTGATTTAGTGTAACATCACTGAACAGAGCAACAACAAAGGAATAAAATCTCCATCTCCTGACGGCAGCGGCACACACTCCTGCGTAATCTACACCTCTTTTAAACTACTGATAACAGACGAGATGTGAGGGAGATTAATGAGCTGAACGCTGTTTAGGAAGCGGGGGAGGGGTGGTAATGCATGTGCTCAGTCTGGTGGCCATTTTGGAACGATACGAGCCTGAGATAAGGACAGACAGACAGACAGATAGATTTGTGTCCGAGCGAGAGTGACAGCGTGTGTATAGACATACGGAGTCGCATTAGTGTATGGTGTTCACGTCACTGTCTCATTTGTTAAATGTCAGTCTTTGGGCCCCTGTGGGACTCGTAGTGCCCTTCATTTGATTTGTCCTGATAATAATGAAGCACAAAGCTAAACTGGTAGCTGTACGTTTTTGTTAGCTTGTCAACCCCCCCCCCCCCCCCAGAAAAAATAATTTATTCCTTTGTATTACAATGAGGTAGAGTACCAGACAGGAAACAGATAACAATAACAAAAAAACATGCAATACATAAATGTATTAGTGCAAACATTGGGTACAGGACAACAGATAAATAGACTTCTACATTCCTAGCACCAATGTTAATTCGTTAATATTACTAGAAAGAATGATCCCCCCCCCAATATTCTCTTATATTTACATAACATAATTGGCATTAGCAGCCTAAGGTGTGTAGCTAGCCACTAACTTTTTCCATTTAAACTGCATCAGCAAGCGGAAGAAAGAAAGCAGACAAGTGGACCAAATCCATTTCATTAGTGCTACCTGCGGTCTGTTTTTTTTTTTGTTGTTGTTGTTTTTGCATTTTCCCACCCGAGATTGAAATGAACTCTTCACAATGTGCACTTCTTCCTGATCTGCTCATGTTATTGACCTGATCTAGTTACGCAAATTGCAGGGTTTCAAGCCCTGTAGCAGCCTGATACATAGACCTTTTCATGAAATTATAGTAAAGTGTGCTTTTTTGCTTACCTGTTTTAAAAATCATGGCACCCCCTGGTGGTCCGGAGGTCCTAAGCAACCGAAAATACAGTTTATAACAAGAAACGACCGTGTGTGCCATGTACTCGCAATGTCTAATGAATTTAGTCAATTTTGATATAATAAGCCCTATTCAGATTGGATTAGTTTATCAGGGGATGTTGGTAATAAATTATTTTTTTTTTTTACATATTTCCTCAGTAATAATCACGTACATGTGTATCTGGGATAAATGAGATGAGTTTGGTGAAAACAGCAGGTAATACATCTGTAATCTTCTCAGAAATTACCCCTGCATTACTGTATGCATTTAATCCCGTCCAAATAGGGCTGTAAAGTCAACATTTCAATATAGTATCTCAAAATTCACCCTTATAGAAAATTCATTTGATTTTTACATGGATTTTCGACACTTTTTCACATTTTTGACGCTTTGTTTTGTTTTTTAATAGACAATAATACCAAACTAGTATTTTCCTATGTAACTTGGAAAAGGGGGCTTTAAGTTTGACTTAACAAAAAAACAAAAAAAATTGCTGTGTCACGTGACCAGGAAGTGTTGTTTGCACTTCCTTTTCTGCAGTCACATGGCATGGTGAAGGCCCTGATTAATTTTTCAAGTTCACATGTTCCCAGCTTCAAGGCAGGGCATGCTGAAATGCACCTTCTCCTGTTCTTCACATGTAATCACATGTTACACACATAATCACCTGTGGCATGTACGTGTGTGATTTAATGGATATATAATACAGAGGTAATAATTCACATAATTCAAGTCATTATTAAGGCACATATTGCTGCCAGAAAAAGAACAAATATTAAGTGTGTTGGTTTTTTTTTCACTTCAAAATGGCGGAAACAGTCTTCACCGCATTCATTGCTGAAGTGTGAGTACTAGAATGCTTTAACACGGTACAGACTGAACGCTGCCGGTCCTCGTGCACGCGCCCAGGCTGCTGTTCCGGGAGCGCGCGCACTGTCATTAAGGCTCATAATGGCACCGGTTTATTTTCCGACTGTGCAATAATCACCAGCTATCTCATTAGGCTTCCTCTCGGTGCTGAGCGCTCCCTGAGGAGCTCCTCGTGTCTATGAGGTGTTAACAGCTCCCTGCGGGGGGAAATCAAATCACATCCAGGCCGCAGATGGTTGCAGCAGCAGCCACACTTTTCAATTACCGCCCTGTGGAGAGAGGCTATTGCTCATCCTCCACCACACACACACACACACACACAGAGTACAGTACAGTACAGTGTGTGTGTGTGTGTGTGTGTGTGTGTGTGTTTAGGGTTGGGGGCATGTTTTGGATAGCTTGGTGAGGACCAAAGCTATTGTCCTTGTGGGGACATTTGGCTGGTGTTTGTTTGTTTGTTTGTTTACGTGTTTACGTTTGTTTGCTTTGAGTGTAGTATAACATTCAGTGCAATAATAATAATTATAACTATAATGGACATGGATAGTAGGACAAACGTGTGCGTGATCATAAAGATTCCATTTCTTCGCCATTTCGTTCCTTAGTAGCAGTGGTTCAATTTGTTTTCCCAAAATTAACAAATAAAATATGCTAGTCCATGTGCGCGCGCTTTATTTATCTATCTGTTTGTTTGTTTGTTTGTTTTGCGTGATTTTTTCCCCCGGCATGCCGCGTGCCTCAGACTGGTGATAAATCACCTGGCGCGCGCTATGAGCGCTATCAGCCCACGTGCGTCCCGGGGAATGAACGCGCGAGACCTGGGAGGAAAGGGGAGGTGATCTTGGGGGCACGAGCCGAGGCGAGGCGACAGCATGCCGCGCGCTACTTAGCGTTTAATTTGAATACCGTGACCTCCCAGCTGGAGGTGACCCGCGGGTCAAAAGGTACACGCACACACACACACACACACACACACACACACACTTTAAAGTGACGTGCAGATTATACACTGCATGGTTCCATGATTATTGTTTTGTTGTTGTTATTCTAAAATGGAAAAAAAAAGACATAAACATAGTTTTATCATATAGGAGCATTTATATAATTGTAGTATTTATTTATTTATTTATTTATTTAGCAGTTTTTAAAAAATAATAAATAATGTATCCATTCTGAGCATTTATTTGTTTGTTTGGCTTGATAAATACATAAATACATAAATAAATACGTTGCAATTCAGTAGTAATATTTATTTAGGCTAATTATTTATTTGCTGATATGTTGTTTATTACAGAATAAAAAATAAATGAATAGAGTTGAAAAATGAATAATAAATTAATAAATAAACAATATTATTAATCACTAATACAGAAACATAATGTAAAGGTGGTCTTTAAAAAAATTACACATGGAAACACAAAGGATTGTTTACGGAGGTCTATACGTAAGTGCTATATTCAGTGAATAACCATTATAAACACATCGGTGTATCATTTCATTCTAAAATCAGTAACAGGAGTGTGTTTAGAGAGTGTTTCGGCGATGTACCTGCGTAAAATCTTTCGTTTTTCTTCTCTTATTAATCTTCAGTACATGCATCTTGACCTGGGGATTAGTGACACGGCCTCGACCTTTCACATGTGGATTATAAAGAAAAAAAGAAACTATATATATATATATATATATATATATATATATATATATATATATATATATATATATATTTTTTTTTTTTTTTTTTTTTTTTTTTTTAATAATACTCTGGACTGAAAGATAAAAACAAACGTTTTTGTCCTTTAAAAACAACAGACCTTTTTTTTAAAAAATAATTTTATTATCTTAATTGTTAGAAAAGTGTCTATTCTGAATAAAGAAGCTTTCTCTTCTTCACAGATCATTAACATTAACATTACGGGGAAAGTTTTAAGCACAGTTTCTTTCCTAGCAGGTGATTAGTGGATTATTGGCGGATGTGTACGGATCAGGATAAACATGTACCTCTCTTTACCTCACCACCTTAAAAACACTTTTTAAAAAAAAAAAAAAAAACACGGAATGTTCGATGTCATTATTAGGCGATTTCTTTTATTTCAAGCAACGAAATAATGAAGCGTCGCGTGTTATTGTTTATGAATTGATCAGATTGGCCCTTTGACCCCATGTGCATGTCTCCCTGCTTGCTGTTGATCCTCTTTTATTTGGTACTTTCTCTGGTTTTAGTCGTGTGCTGGTGGTCCACTCAGCGTTTCCTCTGTATTAATTGTGACTGTGTTGCTTTTCGGCTGACAACAAATCAATCAGGTGGCAGGTTGCACTCGGGGTCTCGCAGTGTTTTCATCAGACAGCAGGACGTCGTTAACATTCTGCACCGACGCCGGCACGGCCGCTCACTTCACCATTCATCTCACTCACATCCTTCTCCTTCATCATTCCCAAACACTTCTTCTTCCTCTTCTTCTTCTTCTTCCTCTTCATCATCTTCTGCTTTTATATTGTTTCAGCAATGTCATCTTTGCAGAATCCACCATGTGAGCCTTCACGAGAAAATCAGAGTAAGAATTTGCTTAAAAACATCACAGTTATGAACAAACACTAACCATGGAGCATAAATACTAGTAACTGATGAATTAATGACGTATTCGTGTATTAATGGGTGGTTAACGAGTAGGGCTTTTAATGAAGCGATCGTTTTTACCCACAAACCCTCCCACTGAGTTCAGCACGTTCTCGACATTTATTAAAATTATGCGAATATATGTCTAGGTTAACTAATAATGCTAATTAATAAACAGTTAATTAACCTCTAAGAACATATCAATCGCACCCCTCTACCATTATTTTGCTCGACTTAAAGTCAGAAAAGATGTCACGCTGACACCTTAAAATCTCGATGTAATGTCTTCTTTTAGTTTAGTCATCTCTTTTACCTGTCAATCCGGGTTTGAAATGGAAACGTTCACCGTTGAATCCTACTGAAACGACGGAGCGTGCAGAATGTGTTTCATTTAAGGTGCTGAGAGAAAGCGGTGCATCTTTATCTTGTTGTTGCCGTTGATGTTGTTCGTCTCTCGGTGATTCCCGTGTGAAAGGCGGTGTCGCTAATCCCCGCGTCACGGCGTGTTCATTGAAGATTAATAACAGGGCGGCGAGAGCGATCTCATCATGCAGTCTGTGATTTTCTACATTTGTGCTCAGGGGATCGGGGTTTAAAAAGAAATAAATACATTTGGACGTTTTTGATGGATTGTTTTATACTTTATACGGTTTTTGAAAAAAACTAATAAATAAACACACACTCACTGTGTTTCTCTAACAGTTATGTAAGCACAAGGAGAAGATGAAGATGAGGGTGGCGCTGTGGTTTAGTGGTTAGCACGTTTGCCTCACAGCCACCTCTGGGGTTGTGGGTTCGAATCCCGCCTCCGCCCTGTGTGTACATATAGCTCACATGTTCTCCCTGTGCTGTAGGGGTTTCCTCTGAGGATTCTGGTTTCCTCCTCCAGTATAAAGTATTTGACTGTGCCCTGTGATGAGTTGGGACCCCATCCAGGATGTCCCCCACCCTGTACCCCGAGTTCCCTGGATTTTTCAGGAAAAATATGAGATATTTCTAATATGTTAATACACATGTGGGTGTGTAAGAGGGTGGGGTTGATGGAGGAGGTGTGTGAATGTGTATGTGTGTGTGTGTGTGTTCTCTTCCCACTAGAGGAAAATGGTATATTGCATATGCAGAGTGGTTTCGTCCATCTCATTGTCCTAATGGATCCACACACACACACACACACACAGAAAGAAGCAGGGATTCAGATGAAGGGGAAAAAAAGATAAATTTCAGCAGAGGTAACAGTTCGAGGTTCAAGGTTCAGTTCTGATCCGAATTATTTATACCCCTAATAACGGAGTGGATTAAATAGTTTGCTCGTCCGTGACCCTGGTGTTCATCGAAACCTCATCCCCCTATCTCAGGGCACGTAAGAATGAGTGTGTGTGTGTGTGTGTGTGTGTGTGTGTGTGTGTGTGTAATGGTGCAGGTTGTTTTGTATTCCGTATGGAAATGACGTGTGAAGGTTATGTGAAGGATGGCACTACAGGAAGCACACGGAGAAAAATGTCTGAAAAGATTGGCTTTAAAATAAACATATAACAGAAGACATTTTATTATTGCGTGTACTTTTAATAATACGAATCATTTATTATTCATATATATATCACGACTGGATGCGCCAAAAAAGAAAGAAAAAATCCGCGCTGAGGTTAATGTCCAGTGACAGCGTTTCCTTTTACGGCAGAAATTTGCCAACGATGAGGCCCGAATCCGCAGAAAATCTCAAATCGCACGCTCCTCCGAATATTGCAGAGTTTCCTCGAATTTCGTGTCCGTTTCAGCGTCCGCGAAATCGCCAGATCCTAGAGGGACTGTATAATGTCTGAAAGAACATCGCCGCCGTACTTTTATCCGTTTATAGTTACCGTAAATGTTGTGGAACGTCCACGAAACATCTTATTCGGTTAAACACAGTTGTTCCCTCGACAGTCTCTATTTCTCCTCTCTCTCTCTCTCTCTTTTTCTTAAGTTCATAACAGTAAAAAAACACGCAAAGAGTAAAAGTGTCAAAGTTACTCTTGCGGAAAGCGCCGACACTGGAGACTCCTTCCGTACACGTTTAGTAATCGTCTCCTTTTACGGAAAACGACACCATATCAACGATTACTCGGGTTTTGTTTAATGTTTCCGTCGTGCGAGTTCCTGTGAACGAGCTGTTACTATGGAAACGATAACGTACTACGACAAGCGCATCAATATAAACCTGCGATTTTGCGACACCTTCTGACCAATCAGAATCCAGAACTCAGCGGCGCTGTGGTGTACATATTCAAAATATTCCTACAGACGTCTCTTTATAGCTAAATGCTAACGTGAGATTGTAATTTTCTTAGCTATTCTTATTTGCATGGCCGTGTCTGTGTTGGTTAAAGTTTTCTTGATCTACTTCGTACCGTGAATTTGAATAATTTGTTCATAATTAGCATGTTATTCATGCTGTCACTGCTAAATGGATCAATCTCTGACACAGCAGGCTCCTTTCCAGCATGTTTCCTCAGCGGCTGGTTACTGACTCATCAGAATGAATTTTAATAATAAACACTGATAGTATCAGGCTGGGATTTATTTTGTGTAAAATGAAAGGGAATTAGCCTAGAAGCTGGCATGATATTCGTACAATCCCTTCAAAGTAGCGAGGTGCTAAATCTTTTCTCTGTGTTAGCGACTCGTTAGAAAGAATTCATATTTAGCTGCTTAGCTTAGAAGTTGTTCGTTAAACATCAGGGCTAAATGTGACGCCCGTTTCTCGGCGAGCGTTTCGTGACGCTTTGGTCCGAATTACATTCCTTTCGATTTTCCTCATGCCTGTTTCTTGTTGAATTGTTGTTTATTAAAGGTTAGCATGTGGGACGCAAGCTAGCAATATCTTTAACTGGAGATTTTCACCGTCTCATCTCTCTCAGGTGTTCCTCAGCTCCTTTATTTGATGAGAAGGGTAAAAAGTGTGTGTGTGTGTGTGAGTATGTGTGTGTGTGTGTGTGTGTGTGTGTGTTGAATTTATGGCGAATAAACACAGAGGGTATGAGTGCAGCAGGGATATTGATCACAGTAGCGTGTGTAGCTTCAGCGTCCCGATCTCTGACCCTTAAATAGCGAGGGAATCTCAATCCAATAGACTGGAGTGTCTGGCCCTAACCATACAGGAATCCCCCCCCAAACACACACACACACACACACACACACACACACACACTCTGAGCGATCGATACAAGCCAGCATGATTTCCACATTACAGATTACAGCAGCCTACTTATTAATAGAATGGAGTTTTGTGTGTGTGTGTGTGTGTGTGTGTGTGTGTGTGTGTGTGTGTGCGTGTGTGTTCATAGGAACTCGTATGGCGGACCGCTCAACAGATTAAAAAACATGCGTAAGCGATCACAATGATATGGTGACTTTTTCTGTAAAGACGCGTTTATTTGACACGTATGGAAGGAGTCTCCAGTCCCAGCACTTTGTAACAGTCAGAGAGGTTAGTCGAGTTAGCTGCTAATCTGCTAATGAAGCGAATACGAAGCCTGGCGCGTAACCAACCGATTTTCACACTTTTATTCAGTTTATTAAAATACACACCTCCCCGGCCACTTTATTAGGCACAGAACTGTCACCCGCCCGATGTTTTTTTGTTTTCCGCACCGTTCTGAGTGTGAACTCCAGAGAGTTTATATTGCGTGTGAAAGTCCCAGGAGATCAGCAGTTTCTGAAATACTCAAGCCAGCCCATCTGGTACCAACAACCAACCTCCACGCCACGGTTCACGTCACAGAGATCAGACTTTTCCTTCATTCTGATGTTTGATGTGAACACTAAGTGAAGCTCTTGACCTGTATCTACACGAGTTTATGCGCGGTGCTGCTGCCACATGATTGGCTGATCGGATAACTGCGTAAATGTGGTGAAATCAGGTGTACAGGTGTTCCTAATAAACTGGCCGGTGAGTGTATTTTACTGTAAACGTACAGTACGTCGCTAGTAAAGTCATTTGCTGTAAAGTTTACAGAAATCACTTTGCAGGGCAGGTTTCAGAGCCGCGTGGTTATCCATAAACGTGAACAAAAGGACGTAAACTACACCTCTGTCTCGAAGCCGAATCTTCCTCTGGTGTAGGCAGTAGAAATGATTATAATCGGATTATAATCCAGGGCGAAATCCTATACGCCGTACACTAAGAATTTGTTCATATTGCTCGATAATAATCATTTTTGCTGAGTAGTTTTGTTTCTCATGTTCAGGCCGAAGCACGGTGCACGTCGTGGGTTTAAAAGCGCGCCCGCTTTATAATCTGCACTGATTTTTTTTTTCCTTCAGACTTAAAGAGGCTTAAGCGCTACCTGTTAATCTCGATATACTAATACGCTTTTCTTCTCAAAGCCAGCAGCAAAGCCGAGCCTTATTGTTCCGAATAAATCTCCCACCACGTATTTTTACAAACCGCTCCACGTCCACGTGGCGTCGGTTATTTCTACTCCTTTATTTATTTATTTTTGTTCCTTTATTATTATTATTATTATTATTATTATTATTATTATTTGCTCATCTTCGCTGAGAGCGTTTTGATGTCTCCGCAGCCGAGCAGTTCAAAGCCTGGTCTCGGGGGACGCACGCGTCCAAGTTCAAAAGGGTCACACTGAGAAAAAGCTCTCGCTCGGCGGGCAGCACAGAGGAAATCAGCTTTCTGTTCATCCACGGCCTCGGAGCACAAAGCAGACTCATTTCTTAATAGAGGCAGAGAAACACTCTTCTATCAGACACACGGAAAGTAAAAGCGAGAAAACCCAGGGGATAGAGGAACGGGTTTAACTCTTATTAGTGAAGAAAAGAGCTTCAGAGCGCTCAAGATCAGAGGAAATGAGGAGCGGAAATAATAAAACGTCGATTAACGTTCATATCAGGTGATTTCTTTTTTCTTTCTTTCAAGAATTAGGCTCTTGAGGGTTTTTTTTTTTTTAAATAAAGAATTTTAGTATTTATTTAAGAGTGATGAGAAGCCAGATATTGATTTCTTTTCAGTATTCGTATTTATTATTATTTTTTAAATTATTCTAGTTTGGTCTTTTCAGATTGTTGACAACGCAAAATTGTTAATTCATTAATTAGTTTTTTTTTTTTTTTTTTAAAGTCAGTTGTAGTTTTGTTAAATAATTAAGGTCAAGTGAAAAATACATGGTCAGATATGAATTAGTTAGATATTTTTTTAAAAAATTCATCTTAATTTTTTGTTTGTTTGCTTGTTTTTGTTTCTTCATACCGTTTGTATTTTAATTTACTAAATTTTTTTTCAGATTAATGAGAAGCTAAAATGTTAAAACTTTAATTAACATTCATGTCAAGAGGATTTGTTGTAAAGAACTTACGTTCAGGGTTAGACTATTATATCCACTAAGTGAAAACAAACAACAACTCATTTATTTCTGTATTTGTTTGTTTACTCCAGATATTAAACAGGTGTCTTCTCTTCATAACTCTTTTCCACATCCGGTGTCCAAAAATTATTGGCACCTTTCATGTAAATAAGCTTGCGTGAAAGAAATATCGTGCAGGATGTTTCATATCCGCAACGTTTCGCGACAGACAGCTCGGTCTCCGGATTAGACTTCGGTTTTAGGCCCGCGCCTAAGCTCGGACTAGGGTCCAAGATCCTCGACAAGCGTCTCCGACGTTACTGGCCTTCTCTCTGATTGTAGGGGAGCCAATAGTTTTGAGAGTACTAAAGAAAACATTACGTGGGCGCTAATATAGTGTTCGACTAAAAATATGAACTGAACCCGTGTTTAATACGTTTACGTATCACTCACTGCATAAGCATGTGATTGATTTTATATTGAGTCTCTTTCAGTGGAGGGTGCCAATATTTTTGGAGAGCTGTGTATATCGCATATAGCAAAGCATTTTAGACATCAGTAAAAAAGAGTATGTGGATATACCTGGAGACAGAGTGTGTGTGTGTGTGTGTGTGTGTGTGTGTGTGTGTGTGTGTTTTAGTGGTTGATCAGACACCAGAGACGCGTCTCATCGCCCCTCCCCCTCGCCTTTTCTTTAAAATATTATAATTATTGAGATTGCTCGGTCTCCTTGTGCATAACTGATGCGTGTTAAAGCCGAGCTGGTGAACGTGTGGATTAGCGTGAGAGGCTCTCCTGTTTATTTAATGCGCAACATGTTAAGTGTGTGTGTGTGTGTGTGTGTGTGTGGCTTTGACAGAGGATGCCCCCTGCTTATGTCTCTGTCAAAGACACACACACACACACCTCCTTTTCCTCTGCGTCTCGTCCCACCACTAAACACACAACCTTTTTACGTAATGAAATTACGGGAGTCGTATATACTCTCCCCGTGTGTCTCAGAGTTATGGCAGACGTTTTACATAAAAATTCATATAAAGGGTGGACGTTGTCCTTGATGCACGTATGCATACGGATTTACATTTCCAGGCGTGTTAAAGAAACGAGGACGTAGCGAAACAGGGAAGAAGAGGAAGCGGCGTGTGTTCGCCGGGCTCATCGTCGCACGTGATGTTAATCGTAAATTGTCTTGAACTTTCACCTTCGCCTGGTTTTTTTCTCCTCTGATTGCGTCTGCTGTCGGAGGGAAAACCCGGTTCATTTGCATGCGCAGGTTGCCGTAAAGGCGTTTACGTTCTGAAGCAAACCTATTAGCAAGCTAGTTTAACTAGCAACAGTGCTAAGTAGCCGAAAGTAGCATTTTAAATCATTTTAAATCGCAGCATTTAAAAAAAAATTATAATGTTTTACACTGTTACTACAATGTTACTCAATCATTTCTAGTTAGATGTTAAAAAATTGAAACTAAAAATGTTCCGTTAGACTGCGCCCCGGTCTTAGCTAGCGCTAGCTGTGAACATAAGTGCAGTGGCGTTACTAGCAAACCGATTAGCTGGACAGTTTAGCTGACAACATTGATAAGTAGCCAGATAGTAATATTGGGCCATTTTAAATCATAACACCTCAAAGATAATGTTTCTGCAATGTTCTACAACAACGTTTAAAAGGTTTTTCGAGCGTTATTCACAAATAAATATGTTCAAAGATATTAAGAAACGAAAGATATTTCGGGGACGTTGTGGAAATGTGTGCCGTTTAGTCCTACGCTCTTATAAGCATTTAGAAAACTTTTAAATACCATTACTGTAAAAAAAAAAAAAAAAAAAACGCTCTCAGGTTCCAAACAGAACATTTTAAGAAAGCATTACTATATGACGAACCCTTAAAGAGACCAGTTTTCCGAAGAGTTCGTCTTCGAGAGATCTGAAGTCTCCGTAATTATTTGAGGAACCCTCTTCAGAAATAAATCTAGAACCCTGATGGCGGCTTCAGTTGTTCCTCTTGGAGAACCCTTATAGGGCAACTCTATCAGACAGGGTAGAGCCAAGATCCGTTAACTGTCCAAAGAAGCCTTGAAGAACCTATAGCGCTTTTTTCCTCTAAGAGTCTAGTCCTGTAGTTTCTAATGGAGCTGATGTTTACACAATTAAATCCTTAAAGGTTGATTAATCGGGTCTTTATTAATCGGGGTTCGAAGTAGAACTCAACGAATCCTTAATTATATGACGAAATTTTGTGGGACCCTTAAAGTTCCTCATGGTGCTCTTAGAAAAGGTCAGTTGATCGGTTCTCTATCAGACAGGGTGCCAAGTGGAGCCTTTAACTATCCAAAGAACCCTTGAGGAACCCATAAATGGGTTTGAGCAGTGTAAATCCTGTTCATATTAAATGATGAGTTCGAAAATTACTGACTAGAGCGTTGTCAGTGTTATAACGTGATAACTGTTCTCTTGTTCTCTAGTTTGTGGTCTTGGTGCTGCGTGTGATCTCCAGGACATCACCCGTGGAGAACATTACAGAACTCACAACATTGTGTGTGTGTGAGAGAGAGAGAGAGAGAGAGAGAGAGAGAGAGAGAGAGAGAGAGAGAGAGAGACGATGTGACCTTGAACAAAACAACAACAGGCAACCTTAATGCGCTGCATTACAAGATATGTTATAAAACACTTTTATGGGTGGGCACTAAAAGGTGGGTGTGTGTGTGTGTGTTGTAGCATGGTGCTAGCTATAGCCTCGGCGATGTTGGTCTCCATTTGAAGGCCGGGCGTGTGTGTAAATGGGTCTCTATAGACGCAGGTCCAGAGGTCGGTCCTTCGTTATGACTCATGCTTTGACTTGACCTTCATCGAGTTCTCAGGAACGATGTCATTATTTTCACTTACACGCTTTATTAAAGAGTGAACCAAACAGGAACATTCAGCAGCCTCAGTAAAATATTCAGCGCCTCAGTGTATGAGTCAGGGCCCAGTATACAGGTTGGAATAATAATAGTTTAATAATAATGTAGATATTGAAAGCACGTGAGGTTCTGATTGTGGGTTATAATTCATAAATCTGCACTTCTGTTTATTATGTATTCCATATGCTCAGTATATATATATATATATATATATTTCCCCTGGAGGATGCATTGAAAAGCCGGTTTGTCGCCCCCTGATGGTGAGACACAGAACTGCAATATGGTCACTAATTTCCGTGAATAATCTGCGTTCTTGTTTTTGTCCTTATATTATCCGTTAACGCGAGGATGTAAGAAACACAAAGATGTGAGAAATAACGCAAGACCGCAAACTTAACAAGGACCAAAAAACAACGGATATTTAGATATTTAGTCATTTATGAAATTTGTTTAATAAAAACGCCTAATAAACATGTTTTTCTGAGTGAACAGTGTGCACGTGCGCAGGTTGGTGGCGGCCATTTTAGAAAACATGAATCAGCTTTTCTTTTTTACTTTTATCTTTTCCTTTTAAAAAAAAAAAAAAAGATGGAAACAGGAAGTGATGTAAATAATAATAAAATTCCACTTTGAACTTAATTTGTAAAGACATACTATCACTGATATTTTAGAAAGTAATTTCTTTATGTGTTGTTTGTATGTTTATACGTTGTCTGAAGTGAGTACGTCAAGATTTAGGCTTTATGTGTAGGCTACGTTAGCGTCATAGCTTGTAGCTTTGGACAACAAACACGCTTTGTGCGATGGATTACATCTTGGTTTTAATTCACAAACTTCCTGACCTGAACTGAAACGATTTGGATTGTGGGTTTAGTCTATGTAGAATGATTTTTGATGTCTTCTAAGGTTAAATTAATTTCAACATTGTTCACCTTATAAAATAGTTTTTAGGGTATTTTCTAGCTTTGCTAACTCAGGTAACTAGATCAAAAATGCAGCTTTTTTTGTGACCACTGGTTATTTAAGAGATCCTAGTCTCTTTCCCTAATCTGAAATTGTTCTTGCATTTAATCTCTCGTAATTACGAAAGAATCCAATCTCCGAATTCTCCGTATCACATCCTCCGGTTAACACGTCAACCCTCCAATTTCCCTTTTTCCTCCCTCCTTCCCTTGCCTCACCCTCTTCTTCCTCTGTGACTCCTGACGTCCCTCCCTGCCTCTTTAATTCACACTGTGCATGCTAGGCCAGGACTTATCGATTAAACCATAAATTACCCAGAAGGCATCAGTGCAAGGGGTCTCGGAGAAGGAGGAAAATAAGAGAGTTTTCCGTGCGGCCGCTCCAAATTGTTAATTAAACGCAAATCAATCGGCCGACGTTTTTGCATCGAGCTCACCTTGGCAGTAGGACGAGGGGATCGATAAGAGGAGGGACGCGCAACAAAACCATCACGGAGAGCATCGCTCAGACACACCGGCCATTAGGCTGAAGGGTTAGATAATACCGACGTGCCCTCTATTCAGGGCTAGTGCGCTTAGTCAGTTTGAGACGCACACTGTGTCAGTAGAAGAAAAAAAATGGGTTGATTATGACTTTTATAGAACTGAAAATAACTCGGGATTGCTCAAAAATATACACAAGTGGACCTGAGAGACGGATTGGACCATAGTTATGTATACGTTTTACCATATTTACGATAAGGTACACTGAACGAACGATAATTTCGGACTATAGATATGTTTCAGTTTGTACTCTCGGAATAGAGTAACGTTTTAATGGACTGGCTAGTTTAGGGTAGTTTGTGCTAGCTGTTAAAACAAAAACATCACCGAATGTGGGCGGGGCTTGGGAGCTCTCTATTGTTATATAAAAATGCTCAAAATAACAGCTTACTACAGTATGTCCTGGTGCTTTACGAAATGTTTAAAGACACATGAAGAAATTTTAATTGACAACTTACGACATGATTATTACAAGTAGCAAAGAGGTGGTTATTAATAACGAAATAAAAACACGAGACGTCAGTTT
>NC_030443.2:18800957-18833457 GCF_001660625.3 Ictalurus punctatus
TATCATTTTAATTCAGTCTCCTTTCATTATGTTTTTCATTAATAATTCAAATATAATGAAAATTTGAATACAGATAATAATGGAAGTATTTAGATATATTTGTTGTAATATTTCTTCTCTTGATAAACACATGAGCTTGTGTTTGATTGTTTAAAGAAGTGTTTAATAAAAACATACGCTCCGCTTTCATCACTTGATTTCGCGCGGGAAGTTTAATTGGTCATCATGTTTAATTGGTCAGAAGGTGATCGATTTATTTCCTCTAGCAGCAGCTCGGACAGTAGTGCAGGTTTCTATTAAAGCGCTCGTTCTAATGCGTGATCGTTTCTATAGTAACGGCTCCTTCACAGGGACTCGTTCACAGCGGACGCTCCACATAAACCGATTAAAAAAGTGTGTAATTGTTGATATGTTGAGGAGATGTTTATTTATTTATCAAGTGTCAAACTTGATAAATAGCACGAGGTATGTTGCTCTTTAATAAATTAAAAAATCGTTGTAATCGTTGGCAAGGGGCACGTTCGCCTCACGCCTCCAGGGTCGGGGGTTCGATTCCCACCGTGGCCCTGTGTGTGTGGAGTCTGCATGTTCTCCCCGTGCTGCGGGGGTTTCCTCCGGGTACTCCGGTTTCCTCCCCCAGTCCACAGACACGCATGGTAGGCTGATCGGCGTGTCTAAAGTGTCCGTAGTGTATGAATGGGTGTGTGAGTGTGTATGTGATTGTGCCCTGCGATGGATTGGCACCCTGTCCAGGGTGTACCCCGCCTCGTGCCCGATTCTCCCTGGGATAGACTCCAGGTTCCCCGTGACCCTGAAGAAGGAGTAAGCGGTAGAAGATGGATGGATGGATGGATAATCGTTGGCAAATTGACGTGATCCGAGGGGAATAAAACACTCCGGGACGTGATGTTAAATAATAATCCAATAAATAAATCGAATATTTAAGACCACATTGGAGCATGCTTCATAATTAACAGTGTAACGTAACATTAAATTGAAAAGAATTCACTTCTGTGCAATTATTATAAATTAATGCGATATTGCTGGTTTTATCGAAAGTAATTTCACAGCCAAGCATTTATTTCCAAGTTAGTTAAGTTCAATCCATTAAGCTATTATTAATATAAAATATCATATAAACCAATATTTTGATTGAGGTCAGGTGCTCATGGTGGGTAAGGAGACTCCAGTTCCGGATCGTTCCCAGGTGAAGGTGTTCAGTGGGGTTGAGGTCAGGCGCTGATGTTGTGATGGTAAGGAGACTCCAGTTCCGGATCGTTCCCAGGTGAAGGTGTTCAGTGGGGTTGAGGTCAGGCGCTGATGTTGTGATGGTAAGGAGACTCCAATTCCGGATCGTTCCCAGGTGAAGGTGTTCAGTGGGGTTGAGGTCAGGCGCTGATGTTGTGATGGTAAGGAGACTCCAATTCCGGATCGTTCCCAGGTGAAGGTGTTCAGTGGGGTTGAGGTCAGGCGCTGATGTTGTGATGGTAAGGAGACTCCAGTTCCAGATCGTTCCCAGGTGAAGGTGTTCAGGGGGGATGAGGTCAGGCGCTGATGTTGTGATGGTAAGGAGACTCCAGTTCCGGATCGTTCCCAGGTGAAGGTGTTCAGTGGGGTTGAGGTCAGGGCTCTGTGCAGGACACTCGAGTTCTTCTACCTTCTTCCAACCTTCACACCCCACGTCTTCATCCAGCTCGCTTTGTGCGCAGCGCCATCGTCGTCCTGGAACAGTGCTCGGGTCTCTTAGTTCCACCGACGGGAAATCGTAATGCTACATTACATCGTGTAAAGACGTTCTATACAATCGTGTGCTCCAAAATTTGTGGTAAGAGTTTGGGTAAGAACCACATATGGGTGTGATGGTCAGGTTCCATAAACCTTCGGTCATATTGTGTATGGATACACATTTTTGTTCAAATTCACATACATTTGTACTTTAAAATCCTATAAATCTATATGTATATTAGCGTCATCCTGACAGATTAGCATTGACCACTAGACCTCTACTTTTTCTTGTCGTCCTTACACGTCGAACCAAACTCAAACTCAAAAATTAATCATGTAACCTGAGGCCTGTCCACATCCCTGCTCTCTCACACACAAACACCTGTAGCACTACAGAAGTGTGTGTGAGAGAGAAAGAGAGAGAGAGAGAGAGAGAGACGAGTGTGTCCTGTTAAAAACATCCCGCCCGAAACGGGATCCTCCGAGGAGAATAATAGTGCGACTCTTATCAATAATGGAGGACAGAATGAAACCCCAAACCAGCTGAGCTGAGGTCACCCGGTGCAGAGCAAGAAACGTGAGAGGAACTCACTGAGACGCGGAACCAAGATGATATATTTGTGTTGCACAACTTCTTAATTCGGTTGTTAATTATATGTTTAGAGGCGCTCGCTGAGCAAAACTCTAGCTAGCTGGTTAACAAGCTAATCTTCAGAGACCGTTACCGAATGTTCATGACAGTAGCTATTTGCTAGCATGTGGTGACGTTTATTAACACGACAAGGACATTTGAACACACCGTATCTACCTAGCGTGACCGATACTGTAGTCTGTTTAGCGAGGGAGCTTTCAGTGTCAATAGTAAACTAGGATTTATTAGCAACCAACAAATCGGACCAGGAGCATTCGTTTAGCTAGATACTTATATAGCTAACTAAATCTATTTAACTTAATTGAGCTGGATACGTATCTAGCCGAGTAAAGTGACCTGTATTTACTTAGCTAAACATAACTAGATACTTATCTAGCCAGTTAAATCTACCTAATTAAAGTTGCATTTCTAGAGTTAGATTTCTACACTAGCTAACAATATCCAACTGACTAGCGTTAGCTACATGCTTATCTAGTTAACTAAATCTCTCTAAAGTTAGCTACATACATATCTAGACTTAGATTTACACACTAGCTAACTATATCCAACTAACTAAATTTAGCTACGTACTTATCTAGCCTTAGATTTAAACACTTACCTAGTTAACTAAATCTATAAATCTATCTAACTGAATTGAACTACATGCATTATGGGATCTCTAGTCCCTTTTTTTTTTTTTTAGGTGCACAGTCTTGTACATTGGCCTTATTTTTTATTTTGTAGCTTCAAAAAATGTTTTCAGACTCATCACTCATGGTCTAGGTGGTTTGGTTTGACGCTTGAAAGATTTTTGTCTGGAACGAGTCAATAGGAGAGAAACTTCCAGAACACAGCGCTGTTAAAAAAGTGGGTAAAAGTTCGGTTCTATTTGCTATCGAACAGGACCAGGAGCGAAATGCAGAGTGAAAGAAAAAATAATAATAAAACACCGCCGCACCACCTCCCGGCTCGACCTTTTAATAGGGGGCCACTTGTTAAGTGAATTTCGGGAATCTCATAAACACAAATTGCCGTCCGTAATCTCCTGCCAGCGAGAGGAGAAATATTGCAGCGGGAGGTAATCAATCAGACACTTAGAGCCCTGTGTGTTCTTCGGGAGAATGGTGGGGGGGGAACACTCAGAGTACCGATACTGATCACTGACCAACGTCACTGCCTGTTTGTTCCGATTAAACCTTAAAGCGGGAAATCGGCTTTTCAGATCAACTCTACAGATCTGAGATTGATAACGATGCTCTCAGTCCAGTCCAGCGTCGTCCATTCACATGGCCGTAGTCGTAACTCCCCGAACAGAGCCGTACCCAATAGCGATGATGTAATGGGTGTAAGTCAGCAGCCTGCACTGACTTTTGAGCTCATGAGCACTGGAGGTATTTATTTCCCGAGATATCCGAGCTGTGTTTTGGACGGGTTAAAGGAAGAGTGCTGAGTCGCCGGCTGTGTGTTTGTACTCACTCTAACTTTAATGCGGTCTGATAAAGGCCGATCCCGTGGCCCGGTGATGGACGGCGCGGCACGGAAAACCGACGCTGTTATTCGGGGCCAAGCTGTGGTTCACCACACATTTAGGTTTTGGACATTAACATTAAATGAACGTCCGATTGCACTTTCAGCGAGCTCTGGTGTCAGGAGACGAAAGAGAAGCCCCGGGGCTTTAAGGCGTAAGGAATCGGATCGGGGTTGTCGTGTCTGTGTGAAATACCGAAGCTCAAATTCTTCCCAAACCCCGTAAATAAGAAATAAAACACTTCGTGTCATGATCTTATAGGAAAATAATCCACGACAGAGTGGTGTGTCCAGTAACAGCACATCCGGTGTTTTATTCCTTTTATACCACAGAAGTTTATCAACGTTTACAATTTTATAGCGTTATAGCAGCTATAAACAGTCGTTCTCTCACTTTCTCTTCTCTCTCTCTCTCTCTCTCTCACAGCTTGTCATGTTGCAGAGAAACCGCCAAAAAAAAACAAAGGTAAACACCTCTGTCCTTGTCCTGAAGATGTCTGAACAGTTACGTTTACCTCTGTCTGTTACAAAAGCACTGACACTGGAGACTCCTTCCGCTAATGTTAAATGATCTCCTTACAGAAAACTTTCCATTCCAACAACTGTGCTGTTACTATAGAAACGATAGCATAGTAGAACAAACTCATTAATATAGACCTGTGATTTGCATCTGCGCTACTGTCAGAGCTGCAACACCAATTCAGAGCTTCCGACCAATCAGAATCCAGAATTCATCAGCGCTGTGGTATTTACTAAATTATCCCATGGTCATGATTTGAAGTGTGAACTCATGTTTCTGAGGCCGTGACCCTGAGTTACGACCTAGATTTTTTTTTTAGTTAGCAAAACTTTTGCACCCCCCCCCCCCCCCCCACACACACACACACACACCTGTATATACTGTACCTGTATATAAGTTTTAAAATAGCTAAAAATAATTTTAAGGCTTCTTATGACTCATATGAGCAGCATTAATGGTAGAAGGCAACATGCCATGAGTCTGTCGCTGATCCTTCAGCCTTATTGATGTTCACTCTGTCCAAATACGGTGAATTAATACCTACATAAATCTGCATGCATTGGAAATGTTCACACCGGCGTTTCACTCAAAAGCCGCGAGTGCTCGATGGCGGTAAATCAGCCGGAGGGAAATGATGGATTTTCTGGCAGTAATATAGAAAGACCCTGCTATAGACGTGTACATACCTCAGCATAGAGGAGCCTAGTTTGACCCCGGGCCACGCCCTATAGAATGGATCGATGCGACCTTCGACCTCGTTCACCTCTTCGGCCAATCAGGCTAATGGTGGTTAGCGGTCGGAGTGGGACGGCGGGGATCTAACTCTGAACTTAGAGTGCTGCTTGTTCACAAGACCACCTCGCTCTCTAAACAGGCCGATTAAAGTTAACGAGCTTAACGAACCGGTGGTTTAGTCGCTACTGAACCTGTTCTGAAACTCAGCGTGTTTGTGAACTCGTGTGTCTGGGTCAATTAATGCACATGTTTGGGTATGTAAATATTACCAAGCGAAATAAATCCATACTGAATACGAGATGCATGAGCGATCGATGAGTTTAAATCTGCATAAACTGATTTTCATCATCTTTTATAGCGTGCAGACTTAAAGAAAAAACAAACAAACTGGACAAGGACAAACTTAAAAATAAATTCACATAATATTCAATTTACATCAAATATCGTCCATCTGATGAGACATGTGTAAAGTGGTTACGAGGTTAACGTAGCTAACAAGTCACTGAAGCTTATAGCCGCCAGTTTAGCATCGCATGCTAAATCACGAATGTTGAGTATCAAGCTAACACGTGGTAAGTACAAGGCTATACATGGGAGCTAGCAACAACTAGCATTTTTGCTTAGATTGGAAACTTCTACCAAAGAGTCATAACTGCCATTATTCATCAATTAGAGATTTCATTGTAACCAACGAAACACCGACCGCCTGTTATCATACAAAAGTTAGCCTGACGTGACAACCAGTAATCAAAACCTCTATAGTGGCTACATTTTTGTAGGCGGGTTGGTAATTATGTTATTCTTTTCCGAATAAATGACGAAAAATTACGTAAAACGGTCGCAGCTCCTTCATGAAGCCGGCCCGAACCACTTCCGTCATCAGCACGTAGTTTGGTACCAGACACAGATAAGGGCGTGGCCTGCTGTTTGGAGGCGGAGCTCTAAATTGCAAATGTTTGTGATGCTAAACAGGTAGCTGTGAGCTTCCACTGCTTGTTAGCTTCATTAGCCTTGTAACTCGAGGTGTCAAAAATGTACTGTTTGAGATTTATTAACGTTCTGCACCTGGATTTCTGTACAGATGTTTTGTGAAGATGTTTACTGTAGTCCTTAGTAAGTATTTAGGATTTTTTTAAATTATTATTATTATTAAAAATACTATGCAATGTACAATGTCCTGTGAAGGGATTGGGAAGTTTTCACCCTCTGTGTATTTCTCTGATTTAGGGCGCAGCTTTAATCCGTGGCATAAGGGGACTTAAGGATTAAAGAGTTGCAGAAACATCTGCAGCGTTTCGGATCAGGAGGCCGAACGTCTGCGTGACGAGCTCCGAGTCCGAGCTGCGGGTTTACAAGTCCAGATCAGTACAGTCACGGATTTACGCTGAGATTGTTGATACGACAAAAAAAGTTCGCCGAGACAGACGTTAATCTCTGAGACTCGTGACGAATACGCACCAAACTCTATGTACTGTACATCTGAATGCAAAAGTTTTCACTCCCCTATGTTTAAACTTTGTCTCTGCAGAATAGAATTTCATGTTTGTTTTAATAATATTTCCCTCAGTTTGCGGACAGAAGTGTTAATATACGCAAAAATATGCAACTTTGGTAGCAAAGTGACTAAAACGCCAGTGATATATAACAAGAGTGCTGAGACTGAAGGCAGATTAAACCTACACGGGTTATCTGTTTAAAATATCAGGCTAGCGGGCAAACATGAACTAGCTAGCTAGGCTAACGTTAGCTAATGCTGCACAGCTACATTTACGCTCCGTTTCACGTTTGATCTGCTTCGTTAACGTAATCGGAACTGTGCTTTTTAATCAAAACATAGAACAAGAAAATAATAGAAGAGAAAAGAGCGTGAGCGCATCACAACGAGGCGAAACACAATCACTCACACACAACTTTCATTTTGATTCTGATTTCTGCCGCGTGAACTTTAGTTCTTTCAGGCAGATTGTGAACTTTTAGACTTTTAAACGAGTCTCAGATTGAGAGTAAGTGTGTGTGTGAGAGACAGAGAGAGAGAGAGAGAGACAGAGAGAGAGAGAGAGAGATATTTATGGCTTGTATGTTATATTTTTGCAGCTCTGCAGCGTGTGTGTGTTTCACAGGTCTTTAGGGAGGTCATTAAACGAGGCTTTAATTCCGGCTCCTCATCACCACCTTAATTAAACAGCCTTTCATTAAACCCCCCTCCTCTCTTCTTATTAGCCGCTGTAATTGATTTAATTTGTCTCTCATCAGGTATTGGCTCTGACCTCTACTTAGTTAATGAATTAATTGATCTTCCCCCAGTGGATTTGGGGTTGCTAAGAGGATTTGGACATCTTACGGCTTAATCTTGTGTTCTCTGACCCCTGAAGGATTGCATCTGTCCGAGAGGAGCGACGTTTGTAAATGGCCATGAACCTCTTTGGCTGTGTTTCAAATCCTCCAATCAGGCTTCGGCCCAAACGCCGGGGCTGTTTTAGTACCTCAGCACCATCACAGCATTTTATATATACATATATGTGTGTGTGTGAGTGTTTGTGCGTGTGTGTGTGTGTGTGTGTGTACATCTGACCTGATGAGTCAAGTGCAAAGGTTTGTGCACCACAATTAGCATGAAACAATGGAGAAATTGTCATTAATAGCAACAAGGCGTTTCATGTGTCGGGTTTTATAGACGTTCCTTCGTTATCATAAGTAAAAGAAAACCTCTCTCATGTCCTCTGAGCTGCTCCTGGATCTCCTCAACGTCCCTCCTCTTACGGAAAAGTCACACGCACTCGACATCACATGTGATTACGTGAGTAATGCGTGTCAACAGAACATGTCCTGAAACGCATGGTTTAAAATAACAAGGGGGAAAAGAATAATTGGAAAACAAATGATTAATTAATTCAATAAAATAATGAATCATGTGAAAAACAAATGAAACATTTCAAATAAATGAACGGTGAGAAAGAATCATGTGGAAAATAAATGAATCATTTCAAAAATCATGTGAAAATATTAATCACGTGGGAGAAAAAATTACATCAAAGTCTGTCAATCATGTACGATAAATGATCAGTGTGTGAAAAAAAATCACATGAAAATAAATCAACTGAGAATATAAGAATTGCATGTTAAAATCAGGTGAAAATAAATGAATCTTGAAAGAGAATCACATCAAAACAAAATGAATCTTGAAAAAGAATCACATCAAAATAAAATGAATCCTGAAAAAGAATCATGTCAAAATAAATGAATCGTGTAGTCATCACATGTCAAAATGAATCATGTGAAAACAAATGAATCATCAAAAAAAATCACGTGAAAATAAATGAATCTTGAAAAAGAATCGCATCAACATTAATGAATCATGTGTAATAATCATGTCAGAATAAATCACATGAAAACAAATGAATCATTAAGCAAAATCACGTGCAGATAAATGAATCGTTTGAAAAAAATCACGTGCAAATAAATGAATGATTTGAAAAGAAATAAATCTGAAAAAAAAAAAATATTAAAACACGTAATCTGCATGTGGAAAGTCCATTACATATAAAACATCTTGTAATTCAAATTTTTGTAGATAAATTGTAAAATAAACATTTCCATTAAAAAACTGTGCAAATTTTTGCACTTAACTCTATCGGTCAGATAGATCGGTCATAAAACGCTCAATCTGGTTTCATTAACATTCACCTAATGACCAGAGATTTTATTTAAAATGAGTAATTACTGAGGTAGACTCCAATCTCTCTCTCTCTCTCTCTCTCTCTCTCTCTCTCTCTCTCTCTCTCTCTCTCTCTCTCTCTGAGATTCTCAGAACTCACAACCTTCTGGTCACAAACACAGAGCATTAACTTTAATCTGGTTGTATTGTCATTTTTTTTATTATTAATTTTTTTTTTTTTTTAATCATTTTGTATTTATAACCTTTTGGGGGTTTTTTTTGTCCTGAAAGAGACTGCAGCAACCTTTAAATGTTCCATCACTAGCTTTCACCCACCTCACTGAAACTGAAACAGAGTCACTCTGCCCTCTAGTGTTCATTTGGACGAGGTTCACTGACTCACAGACAAAAGTCTGTCCTCTTCCAGCAGCAAGGTTTGTTGCTACTTCATCACACACACACACACACACACACACACACACACACACGTGTGGATGAACACACTGCCGCCATTTTAAGAACTAAAATTTCACTTAGTTTGGTGAAAATGGAGGAACAAAGTTCATCTGAGCATTTTCTTTACCTTAGTAACCTTTTCAGGAACTCAGAAACTCTTCCTGCATTTTTACTACAGGAACCAACTCAGGAACTTTTCAAGAAGTCAGAAACTTTAGAAACATGTCAAACACAGAAACCTTTAACGGAACCTTTTCAGGAAGCCAGAAGATCCGACACCTCAGACATGTCCATAGTGGAAATCGGGAACTTTTTCATGAGCTCAGAAAATCGGAAATGTTAGGCATGTTTCTAGACGTGGATCTTTTTGGGGAAATCAGGAACTATTTTGTCACTTAGGAACTCAGGAAGTCTGAAAATTTCGGCACGCTTACACCAGAGGAACCTTTTCTGGAATGCAGAGATTCAGAAACATTAGACCACTACTTTAGGCCAACTTTATGTTTCTAGTGGAGGAACATTTTCAGATAATCAGGAACTTTTCTGTGAGTCAAGAACTGTAGCCACATTCCTACTGAAGAAACAAAAAAGTAAGGAACCCAAGAACCCTTCCTGGAACTCTAGATGTTTGTGCCACATTTCCACCACTGAAACTGGGACCAATTTTAAAACCCCATCTGTTAGTAACCTTATTATGTCCTGTTCCAGGGTCGGTACATTTCTTTGAATTGGGCAGTACTATTGGGGGTGGGGCTTTCTGTACTCTTTTATCCAGTGTTTAACTGATGTTTAAATGTTTGATTGCATCCTGGGTGCATGCAGATGGTTTGAAAATCTAGATTAATGTTAACATCATATTCACACAACAACACAGCTCTTAATAAAAACCTAACTTTGCCGTCTTTCCTGCTTTTGCTGGCTGCAGAATGACATCACAATGTTATTTCCCATATGGAACTGCAGGAACAGGAACTCTTTAGTTCCTTGGATGGTTCAGGAACCTAAGTGGAAACAATTACACTTCACTGTAGACTAGCCAGACGATTTGAGCTCAGTTTATCAGTGTCATGTTTTTTTTATCGTCTTTGTGCTTTGATTATATATATATATATAGATGCAATGTTAAGTTGGATTAAATCGAATTAAATAATGCAAAAGCCGTTCATTAAAGTCTGACGTTACCCACGGCTCAAAGACTTGCGGCCATTCCCCTGGATCTCTGAGAAGTTTCCTGGCACTGAAAGTAAACGAGGAACGCGGCACAATTAATAGTTTCGCTCGGTTTCTCTGTCAGCACTGTCTGGAGCGCAAATTATTACACCGCTGATTAAATTAGCAAAAGCAATCTTAATCCTCAAGTGTGTTAGCTGGGAGAATTTATTTACCGCCATGACGGCTTGATGCATGCTTGATTAATTATAATGAGGTTTGTTTCTCTGATTTTGCATAATATATCTTTAAATCCTGAGCACAGCGATCATTAACGGCCATAATGAAGGCTTTAAAATAAAGAAATAAATAAAACAACTCTGTTTATGATGGATAGAACTGAGGTTCGCCTGGTGTTGGAGGCAATCACGGGGCCTCGCCATAAATCTGGAGCGTGACATGCTGGGAAAGTGAGATAGAGGTGAACGGAAGTTTGCAAGGACACACATACAACTGTGCAGACACAAGAGAGTGAGAAATAGTTTGTATATTTCCTAAAACCTTATTTTGACAGGTCTAGGTCAAAGGTCATCATCAATCATATTTATGTTGACAGGTCTTGATAGGTGTCGGTCAAAGGTCATCACCAGCTGTCATTATCATAACAGGTGAAGGTTAAAAATGGATCATGTTACACGTTCTTTCCCATAGATTAATCATTGATCTTGACAGGCGGAGTTAGAGATATATAATGTTACAGGTGTGTGTGTGGGAATGCACCAGAACCGGATTTAAAGTTTACTACCCACAATAATCAATTAGCTATGGCCTAAATATTTCAACAGATGTGTGGGAACACGACAGATTACAGCAAACCTAACACCTGTAACATTATATATCTCTAACTACGCCTGTCAAGATCAATGATTAATCTATGGGAAAGAACGTGTAACATTATCCAGTTTTAACCTTCACCTGTTACGATAATGACAGCTGTTACGATACTGACGGTTTGTAATGACCTACACCTGTCAAGATAATGACAGCTGGTGATGACCTTTGACCTAGACCTGTCAAAATAAGGTTTTAAAAAATATACAAACTATTTCTCTCTGTCACATATTGGAGTTTTATGTGTCCCATGTAAGTTTTGCGAAGATATTATAGGAGGGTTTACAGGAATAACGATTTTATATTCTTAGAAGCAAAGGCAAACCATTCTCCAGCAATAGCCTGCATTTATTATTAACGGCTTTACATTTGATTTTTTTCATGTGAAAAACCCAACACTGCTCATCACCCCGAGAGCACTGTCCGCACAGTGAAGCATGGTGGCGGTAGCATCATGTCAAGCGTTACCTTTAGCTTCTTGGTTGTTTCTCTAACTAATAACCACCATACCTGTATTAACTTTGAGTGAACTGCCTCCTCTAGGCAGAGTCGTGGTTGTACCGTATTCTTTCTATTTCGAACGTCGTTGCGTGGGATGTTCAAAGTTTGGGATACTTTTTATAACCAAAAAATGTTCCATAACTTTGTTCCGGATATGTTTTTGATAGATCTTTGGTCTTTATGATTCTGTTTGTTCAGGTGTATTCTCGAACTGAGAACACGTGATACTTGAATTGCAACTACTTGACGGACTTGTAATGGAAACTAATTTAGGTGAATATGTAAGGCACAGTATATGTGTATAATAACACATATAATATGTAATAATCCATATAATAGCAACTTGAATATAAATTTCCTGTAGTTTCAATACAAAACCTTTTTCTTTAAAAAAAAAATAATAATCTTTTAACTCCGTTAAAACTAAGGTTCGTGTAGAAAACCTTGTTGTTTTTGTTCCAAAATGTTTTATTCGTCGTTTATGCATTCAGTGTTTCCCCATTTATCGATTGTAAAAGATTTTACACAGTGCATGGAAAGTACACCTTTAACGCCCGTGCCTTGGTTGCCATGACAACCAGTCGTTCACACATTTTACGACAGGACGTATTTTGCTCCGCTTGTCAAACCGCTAACCAATACAAGCTAACTAGTCTTCGGCGTTGCTGTTATTGTTTAAATGTCCGTTTTGCTGTTTAACGATTCCAATTTTCAACCGTAGGAGCATCGTTTGAGGAGAACCTGTGCTCTACTGTCGCGTTTTTGCGTGATTATAAGGTAAGGTACGTATATATTTTTCTCCCTAAGGCTCAGACGCTTGAACGCTAATTTAGCTTGCCTGCTCGAATTCATACAGATCCCGCCTTCTGCTCTGTGATTGGCTGGTCTTGTATTTCTTCTTAGACTGTGATTGGCTAGCAGTGTCTTTCCTCATGCGCTAGGATTGGCTGATTGGCTGGAGCTCTCCTAGCCACTGCTCTTCAGCTAGAGAGGCGGATTTGTTAGCATGACGACTAGCACAAAGAACTAGCGGGTTTATTTAGATTTATTGTTAGAAACAAATATTTTTCTAAAGTTATAAATTAAAACAAGTAAAGTGGTTGCGTATTTATCAAGTAACGAATAAATACTTCGCGGTAAGTCATCGTTTTATTTTATAGCTCAGTAATAAGTGGGTAATTGTGTATTATTACAATAGTAACAACTTATAGTTATCCTCGGGGCAAAAAGGTAAAATTCCTATTATTTTGTCAATAATTTAAATGATAATTCTCCATACTTACACTAATAAACAATTAGTATTGATGGTAAAATAATAATTTTACATTATTCATTATTTTAAGATTTTAATATCTTAAAAAGCTTGGAATAAAACCACTAAATAGTTTATCAGTTATTCTAGTGTAGTTTTTGTTTTATATTTAGCACAAAATCTCTGCTTAATCAACATATTAGACTGATTTTTATTCCCTTAATATAGCATAGAGGATGCAAAATTAAGCCTGGACGGACGCATGAGATATCGTTTGTGTGTGGACAGGCCAGGCCACGCCACGCCTACAAGCAGCACGAGTGCTAGTGTGAAACGTAGGTTTATCGGTTTTTAAATCTCATCTTGTATCTGATGAACATCTCTTTGTGCAGAATTCTGCTGCCAAGTGGAAACGGAAATGGAAGCGAGCCGAGAAGTCACTCAGCGGACATGAGAGCGGCAGGTGTTCATCCTGTAACCGCACACAAATCTTCAAACCTCACGCCATGTCCCGTAACGCTGCTATGTCTCCGACCCATGAGGCGCCGACCGAGTCTTGAGCTCGTTCTGCGAGGGGCTCGTCCGGCCCACTCATGCCCGTGATTCCCATCCCGAGGCGGGCGCGTTCCTTCCACGGCCCCCACAGCACGTGCATGCACTCGGCCTGCGTCCCGGCACGCACCTCCCAGCTCCTGCGCACCAACTACAGCAACTTCGACCTGTACCTGAAGTCGCGCTGGACCTACGGCTTCGTGCGCTTTCTCCTCTACTTCGGCTGCAGCCTGTTCACGTCGCTCCTGTGGGTGGCGCTCGCGACACTGCTGTGCCTCGAGTATGTGTGCGTGCGTGTCGTACTACGCCTCCAGTACAAACTCTCGGTCATCCTGCTGCTCCTGGGACATCGCAGGCTGGACTTCGGCGTCCTGAACGAGATCTTCATATACAGCATGCACATCACCATGTTCCTGGTTGGAGGATTCGGGTGGTGCTTCATGGTCTTTGTGGATATGTAGACAGTCTGAAAAAATGCGCGAAGTAACACTCGCGCGACGTCCATCGCGCGCCGAGTGTAGTCGATCAGCCGAGACGTGTTCGGGGTGTGACGTTCACGTCTTCGGTTTTGAACTATGGGTCTGAGGCTAATGCAGGAAACTCCTCGTGAAAGTCTGTCCCACACAAAATGTATACAGCTCTCCATAAATGTGTTTCAGATCATAATCCGTATTAACTGCGGGTGTGAACCGCACTCTTTCAGACGATACAGGACGGGGTACGATACGGTTAAACAAGCAACGATTCGGTACACTTCAATTCGATTCACTGTTCCGATATGATCCGGTTCAGCACTGATCTGATTCGGTTCAGCGCTGATTCAGATTTAATTCCAATTGAATTCAGTTGAGTTAAATTAGTGTTTTCCACCACAGGAAAGTCTCTCTCTCTCTCTTACTCTCACACACACACACACACACACACACACACATCGAGTTTCGAAGGCAGTACTGCTTACTAACCGTTTTCCTTTTCAGTTCGCATCTTCGCCAGTAAACCGTTTCGTAGACTGTATATTATTAACACTTTTAAAGTTTCCTCCGCTTTCCCTTCAGCATTTTGATGCGTTTCCACCTTCAAAAGTTAGTGGGCGGGGCTTAGGAAGCGTCATGATCTCTTAGGAAAGAAGATTTACAAGATGGCTGCCCCAGTAACATTTCAGCGTTCAGCTACACGGCAAAGTTTTGTTTGTGTGTAAAGATGACAGGAAATCAGACTCTTTGTGTGTGTGTGTGTGTGTGTGTGTGTGTTGTGATTTTTCTTTGAAATAGACTTCCATTGTGAGTTAAATACATTAGCCTCATGGCTCCAGTGCAACACTGAAGAGTCAAACGTCACACTCGCGCCAAACACGTCTTGGCTGATCGAATACTTTTGGCGTAACGTGGAAGATTGTGTCAATATTTTTTTTTTTACCAAACTATTCCTTGTAAGTACTTTTAACACAACACTAACGGATACTAACGTGCCAACTGTTTACTGCATGATAAACGCCGGACTTTTTTAATTTGTTTATTTATTTTTTTGAAATCACCAACCCTTTCACATTCCATACGTTATTTCAGCATGCTCCGTTGTTGCTGCGTTGTTGATGTCATATTAAAGGTGCCGTCTGCGTGATTACGCGGTTAACCTCGAAGCAGAAACTGTAGCTTTAAAGGAGAAGTCGGAGAAATCAAACTCGGTCCGAAGTCGCTACAAAGTAAACGAAGGCCACGTCACCTAAAATCTTTCTCTTTGGTAAATATTTACCTGAAAGTGCAATCGTAGACGCGTCCATTTGTTTCAAAAATACGACGTAGCTTATTAATTCCGTTTGAAAAAACGCGCATATTTTACGGAAAAGATTCCGGGTGACTCGGAGATTATTATTCGGACGGGATTCGTTTTACATGACATCTGGGGTACTTATGATAAATAAAAAAAATTTCCACGCGTACCACATACACGCACTTAATTTTAATACGGACTGATTGTTCTGAGCGCTTGTTGTAGGGGGCGTGGATACGCAGTTTGATCGTCACATGATTCGGGCGGGACTGAAATCCCAGAGACACTCAAATGATATTTACGCTACACGTGTCTGGATGTAAAACTAATCCCGGCCGAATAGGGCTTTTAGATATATTGATGATAACTCCAGTGGGGGGAAAAAAAGAAAAGAGTGATTACTTTTGAGGTAAGAGGGAGTGTTGTGGACGTTTTTCGCCACACTTTTCCTTTAATTTAAGTGAAGAAAGTGTCGTGTGCATTTTTTTTTTTTTTTAATCACATGATCACAC
The DNA here is from genome assembly GCF_001660625.3 of Ictalurus punctatus. Classification (NCBI taxonomy): domain Eukaryota; kingdom Metazoa; phylum Chordata; class Actinopteri; order Siluriformes; family Ictaluridae; genus Ictalurus; species Ictalurus punctatus. The sequence goes on from NC_030443.2 coordinate 18,816,834, forward strand.
ACACACGGAGAGTTTACTACGACGCTCGATGCCAAGCAGACCATGAGTCTGACGCCCCACGTCGGGTCTGCGAGTAAAACCGCTTCACACAATCTGCCATTGTTCGGGGATCAAGGCGTCATACGCCTCATGCTTGGCCGGACGCTTTCTTTTGTTCCCTGAACGAAGGCGCTCGGGCGTGGTTCGGGTCCAGCAGCGTGAAACATGTCGCGCATCGTGCCGTCACCTTCTAGATGCACACGTGATCGTCCTCGTCGGCGTGTCTCCGCTGTGCCGTGTTCGTTATCCGTTATGTTCATTTCATTCAAGTTCACTGGATCCTCAGGAACTGCTTTTTGTTTTTTGTTTTTTTTTGTTTTTTTACAAATAAATTTATTTAAAACTTTAAAGTAGTCTGTTTTTTCATGTATTTTTTTGCTTTTGTATGTATAGCTCTCTCACTATATTACCACCAATCACTGAGTGATATGATGATGATGATGATAATAATAATAATAATAATAATATCTCTCGATACTCGTCTATGATGAACGCTATGTAGCATGGTATATACGGTATATACTGCCATCAAAACAGTAACGCTGCATTAAAATACGCTGAGAAACGGAGTCTGATGAAACTTTTATAAGACAAAAGAAATAAAAGAAGGGAGACTACGAAACGAAAGATTCATGACTGAAATTAAACGTCAAATCAGCTGCTTCCCATCGGGATTTGCAACCTTAAAAACATACACAAATATAAAAGATTAAAGATGTTCTAAACATACTGTATGTTGTGATTTTTCAGAAAAGTGCGGTCTCCTCTTCAGGAGGTGAGACGCTGATCAGTTGGGTGAAGGTCTGGTGATTGACTTGTCCAGTCTAAAACCTTCCACTTCCCCCCGATGAAGTCCTGTGTCGAGGTGGAAGTGTGTTTTGGATCGTTGTCTCGCTGCATGACGAAGTTCCACCTGATTCATTCGGACGCGTCTCTCTGTAAATCTGCAGATAAAACGTTCCTGTAAACTTCTGAATTCGTTCTGCTGCTTCCATCGTGAGTTCATCATCAATAAAGACGAGTGAGAACGTTCCAGAAGCAGCCGTGCGAGTCCAAGCCATGACGCTACCTCCACCATGTTATGTTCTGGATCATGAGCAGATCCTTTCTTTCTCCACACTTTGGACTTTCCGTCACTTTGTTAGAGGTTCATCTCGGTTCTAGAACTTTTGTGAGTCGTGTCTGTAAGAGAGAGATAGTTTGTATATAATATAACCTTAGTTCTGACAGGTATAGGTCAAAGGTCAAAAAGATACACATTCTCACTCTCTATATCTAGATCAAAGGTCATGATCATAAAAATATTTATAGTTATGTTAAATCGGGATCACATACATTCGTGACTCAAACGTTACCATACATGGTACGGCCATGTGTATTCCAGACACCCACACACGTTGCACACGTGTTCTTTCTTTTCACATAGAATATGAAACTCTCTTAGGTAGGTCATAAAATATATATATAGTTACGTTAAATCTGGGTCACATCCATTCGTGACAGAAACGTTACCATACATGGTACGGCCATGTGTGTTCCACCCCACACACGTTGCACACATGGTCTTTCTAACACTCTGTGGTAGGTCATAAAATATATATATAGTTATGTTAAATCGGGTTCCCATCCATTCCTGACACAAACGTTACTATACATGGAATGGCCATGTGTATCACACACACACACACACATCCAAACAAAAATATGGCACACACAAACACACTTCGTTTTCACATTATTTAAAAGGAATTTACGTGTTATGTGCTAAATGACCATAATTATGAACACAAGTTGTTAAGTTGACAATCATTTTTAAAATTTCCTTCCTCCATTTAGATCGTCTGCAGTAGAATGCAGTCTTTTAAACCAGGAAAAATGACCGCCGTTAGGTTTTATAACAATAGTAAGTAAAATCCAGCGTGATTTACATTACAAATCTCATACGTAACATCTCTGCAGGATTTATAGACGTTAAAGCACCGGATGAAATGAGCAATATAGACAAAAAATAAACACTCTGTGTCTACTACTTGTATCCCTCTCATAGAACTGTCCACAGTCCAAAGGCTGTGGAGCTCGAAGGCTACGTGTGCGAATGACAAAAGATTTTTAAAAATAAAATAAAAAATGTATCAGTACATGAAATTAGATTACACAATGTAGTTGAGGTTTACATGAAGAAGCAGGAATGTAATCGTGCTTATCTTTCCTGTAGCACAAATGAAAAGCCCTCTCTAGATGAGCAGATTTGTCAAATGAAACTTTTTCCTTCTTATCCACTGCTCCGGTAAACTAAAGAGTGGATATTCAAATGACACTGCTAAATATGACTAGCATTAGCTACGTGTACTAGTGCAAAATAGTCCATCAGATGTATTAGCAGGTGTAGCCTATACACGAGTCCACTGCTGGTCATATCACTATTGAGAACACGCCCCCAGTTCATTGCTTTAGTAGAACTTAATGGTAAGTGAAATGATACTCACATTGTGATGTCCTTAGTATTTGTTCAGTCCACAGGTCCTCTAACACTCTGTTAAATGAATGAATGTCAATGTACTACGACGCAAATTTTGTTTTAAGTCGATTAACGCGGAAATTACACACGATGTTAAGTTGACGTAATTATCAACATTATTATGTCAACACAACTCATCAGAGTAATGTGTACGACTTTAAATATTTAATTAATTCGATAAATTAGAATTTTTATCTTGCAACCCCGCATTAAATTTAGATTGTGGGGGTTTGTTTTGTATCGCTCCGCTGTTAGAAAATACACGATGGTTGAATGTGAACATAAAATGAGCAGAATGTAAGCTTGGGAAATAAATGAAACGTTATTGATTGCACTTTTGAGAAAATGGCATGACTTTGAATAAAAATTTACTGAAATAAATACGCTTGAACACTGATATACCCGAAGAAATGTAAAAAATAAATAAATAAATAAAAATAAAACGTTTTTACATACCTTCTAAATAGGTCCCTTTAGGAGGTAAACGTTTTAAAGACGGTGTTTTCTAAGAAACGCGCGTATTACATGCCTTCTAAACCTAACCCTTTAGCATGTCAAATGTTTCAAGCGCTGCTTAAAAGAATCGAGAGTTGTGTTTAAACTAGAAGACACATTTTCCGGGGCGATGTCTTGTAGGCCTGTACACACTGTCCTACACGTGTGTTTTCCCGGGGTGACGGTTCTGTAGATAGTGCACATTTTACATTTATGAGCTCTGGTGACAGTGTCTGAAGTGTGTGTGTGTGTGGGTGTGTGGGTGTGCGTGCGTGTGTGTGGGTGTGTTAGAGAGAGAGAGAGAGAGAGAGAGAGAGAGAGAGAGAGAGAGAGTCATGTGTTTCTTGGGGGTTTGCTGACCAGAATGCTTACAGTGTGTTTATGTTAATGAATTAAGGTACGAGTCGTGTGTTTCAGGGTTTAACGATCCCTACCAATGTGTACATTTGTGGTTTAAGTGAATCTTTGTTTCTGAAATGACCATATTTTTGTTTGGATGTGTGTGTGTGTGATACACATGGCCATTCCATGTATAGTAACGTTTGTGTCAGGAATGGATGGGAACCTGATTTAACATAACTATATATATATTTTATGACCTACCACAGAGTGTTAGAAAGACCATGTGTGCAACGTGTGTGGGGTGGAACACATATGGCCGTACCATGTATGGTAACGTTTCTGTCACGAATGGATGGGATCCAGATTTAACGCAACTATATATATATTTTATGACCTACCACAGTGTTAGAAAGAACATGTGTGCAACTTGTGTGGGTGGAACACATATGGCCGTACCATGTATGGTAACGTTTGAGTCACGAATGGATGTGACCCAGATTTAACATAACTATATATATTTTTATGACCTACCTAAGAGAGTTTCATATTCTATTCCATCCAAAGAACCTTTTAGGAAGATCTCTGTGCCTCACAGAGAGGGAGAAGAGAGGGTTCAATCATACACACACACACACACACACACACACACACACACACACATCCCACACCCCTCCCTGACCAATCAGATTAAATCATAGGAGTGTTCCCACAACTACACACACACACACACACACACACACACCTTTTACCTTTTTAATCTTTAAGGAAAATTCATCAGCACCTCGTGACCAATCAGAATCTAGAATTCAGCGTGGGTGTGGTTTAACGTTGTACACTGTGGTGTAAGTGATAACTAAAACCCTGTACATGCTCTTCATCCATTTTTTATGTAATATATATATATATATATATATATATATATATATATATATATATATATATATATATATATATATATATATATAAAGTGCAAGTTGAGACAATGTTAAAATAATATTTGTGTAAAATCTTGATCTCATAACTACACGAGACAGCGTGAAACATTCTGGATGTAGAGGAACATGTGATGGTGCTAGACTCACACTGGTGTGTTTATGGAAACCTGCGAGACGATATGGGCGACAGCCAGTCACACTTTCTTCTCCACTTTCGCTGTAAGTTGCGAGAGCGAGAGAGAGCGAGAGCGAGCGAGAGTGAGAGAGAGAGAGAGAGAGATTGATTCAGTGTGATGCTCAGAGATAGATCCTGAGATCCACCAAGAACTGCATATACACCGATTCACTGGTTTATCAGCTAGACCTTCCACTTCCATTACACTGTCCGTGTAGGTTTAATGATTGTAGCGTTCATGGTGTGCTTCACAAAGTATTGGCACCCTGCCCTTCTATCCTGGAATCCCATCAGCGTACCTCAGAAATCCTGTGCTCATCCTACGACTGTTCCCCTGAACACGACTACAGCGGAACGGTCTCGTTCACCAACGAACATCACCGCGAGAGACTGTGCGCAACGATCGCAAAAAATCTCCACGAAATCCTGTACGGACCGAACGTAGCTAGAATCGGATAAAAATTTTGGATAAATATGATGATCCGGTTGTGCGTGTTACTCAGCTGTGACTCGGGCTTCGTCGCACCGCGGAGAGTCGTGTTCTTTACACAACATAGAAAATGCAAAAGGAGCGCGTGAGCGTTAGGAAGCGGCCACGCAGCGTACGAACCGCCTCAAAGCCGGGGTCGTGACCTGCGCCCTGACCACTGAGCGCTTCACCTGAGCGCTTCACCTAGTGTAGTGTAGGAAAGACCAGCACCCTGAGAGCAGAGAGAAGTTAGGTTTAGAGCACACAGACTCGGAGCTGTGCCTTTAAAACACAAACACACTCCCTACAGGACTGTAGCATGATGTCATACGCTCTCCATGTGAGGAGCTGCAAATCACTTCCTGGAGAGAGAGAGAGAGAGAGAGAGAGAGAGAGAGAGAGAGAGAAGTTAAAGTGAAGGGAAAACTTTAAAGCAGGGGTTGTGACGCACTAGTGCAAATAAAGCTTTCAGGAATTGAATTGAATTGAAGTGTGTGAGTGTGTGTGTGTGTGTGTGTGTGTGTGAGTGAGTGTGTGAGAGAGAGAGTGAGTGAGAGATGGGGAGAGCGCGAGCGTGCGGGACAGCGCGCGTGCACACCGAGTGAAGCGAAGTGACCCGAAGTGAATCGCGCGTGCTGCCGCACTTCTTCCCTTTCATTTTTTTTCTTTTCTTTTTTCCTTTTTTTTTTTTTTCCCCCTTTTTGCGCAAAGTTCGGTCTCGCGGATCGAGCCGCAGTGACGCAATCAGCATTTCAGCGCGCGCCGTTTCTGGCTTCTCCTGCGTGACGCATGATGGGTGCCATGTTTAATTTCCTACTTCACTGATTTATGTGAGTATTTTAAACAAAACAAAAACAACGGGGTTTATTTATTATTCATATTCTTATTATTGTTATTAGTATTTTTTTTTTGTTTCAAACGCTTGCCATGCATGCCTTTCTTATTTCTGTTATATATATATATATATATATATATATATATATATATATATATATATATATATTTAAAAAAAAAAAAAATTAATTATTTGAAAGCTGCAAGTTTGCGTCCTAAAATAAACAATAAATAAATAAATAAATAAATCTCGCGGACTGTGCTGGAATGTTGACACCAGGCCGACTCACTTCACAGCGCTGTGCATGGAAATGTGAGTTTATTAGAGTTTACAGCCACAGACATGAGACATTTCATCTGCTTAGAACCTGAACATGAGCTTCTGCTGTTTTAGAAAGAAAGAAAAAAGAGAAAAAAAGAGAAAAAGCTGGCCTGATGATAAGGGTTGAAGTTTTAAAAGTAAGCCGCATGGTTCCTGTGGGATTCTCTGCATTGTTCGTGGTTCTGCGTGGAGGTTTTTGTTGTTGTTGTTGTTTTGTTTTGGGGTTGTTGTTTTTTTTTTTTTCCCCCAGAAAGGGGAACTTCATTTATTCAGCTTTCTGTAATGCAAGAGAACCTTTACGGACGACTCGAAGAACCTTCCAGAAGTTAAGTGCCTGCGACGTTTGCGTCCCAAAATAAAAAAACAGAAATAAGTCGTCGGGTCATCGCGGTTCCGAAGGACCGTGCCGGGTGACGATGTTGACGCTTCTACGAGGCAGATCGAGTTCGCTGTTCCTTTTAGACCCACGGAACCGTCCGGGGTGTAGATGTTTAGAAACGTAACACGAGGCCGCTGCGGGTTCTGGTCCTTTAGAAGACCGACCCGACGATGAGGATGGAAGTTTTCGAAAGTAAGCCGCACGGTTCTTGCATTCTTCGGATCGTTAACGGCGTTACACGGAGCTTTTTTTCTTTTCAGAAACGGGAACTTAGTTTTCTAAAGAAAGAACACAAAAAAAAAAACCTTTCAGACACAGAGCGGAGAAGCTTTTTAAACCATACCTGCGAGTTTTATTACAAAATAAACAGATCGACAGTTCTCAGTGACTCTTTGTTTATCCAGGCGGCCCGAGTCGACGCCACTGTGTATTTACGATCGCTTTTAGTGCCACGACCGTGCGAGGGTCATATGCTTAGAACCTTAACACGAGGGCCGTGCGGGTTCTGTCGCGCTAGAAAAACGATCCCGATGATCCGTTGGAAGTTTTAAAAGGAGGATAAACGGTTCCTCGGGGATCCCATGCCGGGTTCACGGTTCTGCTCTGACAAAGAGGAACATCGTTTAGTTTTTAAAGAGCCCGAGACAACCCTTTTATGGACAAACCAAAGAACCATCTGGAAAGATACCTGCCAGTTTTATTCCCAGAATAAATGACGGATAAACTGCGAATAGAAATGATGTGTAGAAACGGAAGGATTCCTTTTAGTCCCACAACCATGAGCGATCTTGCTCTTTAGAACTTTAACACGAGGTGAGGTCCGCTTGTTTTAGAAAACTAAAAAAGTTCGGAACTTTTTTTATTCTTTTTTTTTTTTTTTTAACCGTCCGCATCCCGTCCAGCTTTCCGCGTGTACGTGTTAACACTACAGCTCATCTTACTCTATATCGACTTCCTGTGTCAGAGAGAAGCCACATCAATACGTCGGATTATAGACGCGTCACGATACATCTTCGAAATAGGGCCGGGCGATATATCGCTAATAATAATAACAACAACAACATCGATATCGCGATAAACGATTACGCGATACACTTTTCTGAGATATCGTCGGTATCGTCGGTACGGCGACGTATTCATTATTTTACGCTTTTAATAGTTACGAATTAAACGGTGCTGAACTGAGTTCGTGTCATTTCAAAAAGAAAAACTTTCATCTTCTTCGTCTTTGCAGTTCCCTCAAACTCAGTTGAACACTTTATTATTATTTTTGTTTGTTTCACTGTTTATTTGTTTGCAGACTGTTGATTCGCTCAGTTATATATATGGTGACACGCATAGCGCATGGTCCGAATGCCTGCGGTTATCGTGATTAGGATCGATTTATTTATTTATTTCTGGTCGTACGGTCCGGCCCTATTTCGGAACGCGCGTTATGGGTTAGGATATTTTCCTAATGGTTTTCCTAAATCGCTACGCTTCTGCGTTATGTGTCATATCTGCGTAAAAATGTATTGTAACGTAGTATAGTGTAACGACGTCGTTGTTATCATGCTTAATAATTATAACGCCCACAACAGATAATAATAAAGATAGGATAATAACGAAGAACGTCAGGAAACACCTTCTGCATTTGGAGTAAAATCCACGAGTGCAGTAAAAGTACTCAGATTATTGTGATGTAATTTAGCTCAATATCGATGTCATAATACAGTGCTATGATCGTAGCGTTGATATAAGTTGTATATCCTGTATGTAGTACACGCTGTAATAACGAGCGTGACGTCCTTCGTAGCGGTCGCTATGCAGGAGACGATGCAGTGTTCTATATGTTGAGAGATATATAGATATATATGTATGTTTTGGAGCTCTGGAGCTAACGCAGCTTCACCAACATGTTTTACTTTATATTTTATACCAAACTTTTCCTTTCAGCGGTGAGTTTAGATCCCCCCCCCCCCCACACACACACACCCACACACACCAAACCTTCCGTGACTGTGCTGATGAGCAGCATCACATTTCTAATTCCAGCTCCATGAGACACATGTCAGGATCCGTATCCACGAGACGCATGTGTTTCAGTTTGCGGATTGATATTGAGGAAGGAACTATGGTCATAGGAGAGAGTGCATGACCCACGACCGTGTGTGTGTGTGTGTGTGTGTGTGTTGACACTTGCGTGCTGCCGTCTGGTTTTGAAGACATGTGACCGAGCACAATGCTGCCTTTCCTATGAGACTAGCATGTGCTGTTTATGGCATTTCCCTTCTTCTCCCTCCCTCTCTCCCTCTTGATTTCTTTCTTTCGTTCACTGTCTGTCTGTCTGTCTGTCTGTCTGACGTCTCGTATCATCGTATTACATTAACAGCAAACCAAGTCACGTCTGTAGATTTGTCATTTCCGTTTTTATTTGTATTTCCATTTCCGGCGTAGTTAAGTAGCTGTCTCGTAATGTTCCTGCGTAATCCTTCGCGTAACTGACCATCGTTAACGTCGTGACGAGGCAGCGTGCGTCCGAAAATAAACCGAAGACATGCGATGCAGTTTAATGTAGCTAGGACTGACCCGGATAACCGTCTGTACGACGTCCGAGGACGCGGAGAGCTCCGAGTCGTCGAGTGATCGCGGTCTATTTCCGACGCGGTGTGAGCGCTGACTTAGATACACGGCGTGTGTGTGGATTGATCGCAGCACTGCGGTAAATAAACAAAAACAAACGACAACGACAACTTGATGCTTTGTTTTTTTGTTCCTGGAAGAAGTATATATATATATATATATATGTGTGTTGTTGTTCTTGTTGTTTTCTTTTTAATCATAAATGGATGTCGATATTTCTTTAGGGACACATCAAGGGCTGCCGTCCGATCAAATTCGACCAAAAGAAGGAATCAGGGCCGCGCCGATTCGTTCCTAAACATCAAGCGATGAAATAAATAAATAAAGAAAGAATGGAATATTTTATGTTTTCACGTCACGTCGAAGCGTATCCGTTGTTCTGTGGACTCGGACGGAAAGACCCAGAACGCCTCAGGGGGCTGGAGCTGAACTGGAACGAACCCTGAAGGATCTCCGATAACGGTATCGCGTGTGCGGAGAATCGGAATAAACCGCGGCGCTGATTATGAGCAGAACCCTGCAGCGCGGTATGGAGTAAATCATGAGCCGAGCAGCGTTTTATACACACCAGACTCCTCCGAGTCGCTCCGAGTAAACATCTGCATGAACTCGTGTGTGTGTGTGTGTGTGTGTGTGTGTGTGTGTGTTTGCTTTTGCTTTGCAGTTATTTCCTTATTTATTTGATATTTTTTGGCTTGGGAGAGAATGGCATATTCAGCGGAGAGCTTTTTTTGCTTTAGCTCAGAGAAAATCAGCTCCGACATCTGCCTGGTGTTCTGTCTAGAAAGATCACAATAGCAGTCCGGAATACGCTCCTTCGGCCCCTTTGTTAGAGCCCCGGTGCCGTTTTTAACCTTCTGAATATCGCGATACGTTGTGTAAGAGATTATCAGGCGAGTCTTTATCTCGGTTCTGAGAACCCGAAGGGAATCTTGGCATCTGCTCGGCTATCGTGTGTTCTCACACAACATACAAGGCCATGTTTCTCTTTCTCAAAGCTCGCCGTCTTTGGCTTGGCGGCCGTCCAGGATGGAGATGACGCGGCCCAGCTGGATGTTTGCATCGTGTCCCCGGTTGCCCTTCACGGTCCGCGCACCGAGCAGCATTCCACATGGGAGGGCCGGAGCGAACGTGCCAAACGGAGAGGGCGTTAAGTTTACGTTACGTTCCGTACCTGATGGTTAAGCCTCGTTAAAACCTCCCTACAGACCTTGAGCGCCTCTTCCCGAAGGGACACGCCTCGCATGACATTTTCAAATCAATCAAACTTTTGTTGGGTTGCGGTTTTTTTAATGCAAGACGCTGGAGGTCCAACTCAGTCCAGTGTCTAATCAGGCTACCAAACAGAGGTCCAGTCAGGCGTCCAATCAGAGGTCCAGTCAGGGGTCCATCCGGGGGACCGGTCGGCATCTGGGCAACCCTGGGGCCTTGAATTGAAACCTTTTTTTTTTAAATTATTTTTAAATCTGAGACATGTGATCGTATGTTATACCTCGAAGGTCATCCTGAACACACCTGATTGGACTCCCTTCACCATCTACGTAGGCTTCAGGTGGATCACATGACTCCAACCCCAACTTTATTCATTTCCAATAACGGCACGTCCCGGCGTCTTTCGTTCCTCTTACATCACGGCTACAATTTCCACGTACTTTTTATCCGTTTATAGTTGTACCACAACGACTTGCCATGAGAATTGTGAGGAAAACGTGATTCCATTTCTCACGCATTAAGTAACGACAACGTTGGACTTTTTATCCGTTTGCGGAAATCGAGTCCGTCCCCGGTTCTCGCTAACGCCGCGGTCGCTATAAACGGCCGTTCCCTGAGAGGATCGACGTTCCCGAAAAGCTACAGCTTCACCTCAAGACTGTTACCAAGCGCCGACACTGGAGACTCCTTCCGTCAAACGTTAGACGGACACGTCTGTCGTTACGGTAGAACTTCACCGCCTCGGCGAGGTTTAAATAACAGCGTGTTTCGAGTGTGTGCGCTTGCTATCCATCTCGGATTATGTGGTACGTCCGAAGGCACACGGGTTTAAATATTCCAAGCAGGGCTGTTATGACATGTTTATGACGCATTATAACAATCTCAGCGAGACCGCAGTAAACAGCTTTACCTCCCGGTGGCCTCGGTACGCCGAGCCTTCTCTTGTTTATTCACAGCGAGCCGACCTCACGCTGCGTTCTCTACGGAGAACTGTGCAGAACCGGCCGTCCGTCTTCTCCCTCGCCGTCGCGATAAGAGATAAGAGAGACGTGACGAGACAAAGACACGACGATGGCAGCGATCCAGGATATAAAACACACACACACACACTTTGTAGCACGTTGTGTTTTTATAGGACGTGACACCACATCACATTTAACACGCTGGGTTTTGTACACCGACGGCCCGAATCCACATTTCTTGCAATTAAAGAAGCACCAAGTGAGGGTGCTCGTGTTAAACCCCAGCGCGGCTGAGTTCTGGATTCTGATTGGTCGGAAGGTGTCGATCAATTTCCTCTAACAGCCGCTCCGATTAACGCGCACGTTCGAATACGTTGTCGTTTCTATAGTAACGGCTCGTTCGCAGGCTTGTGTACGCTCCACCTAAAAACGCACGTCATCGTCGGCACGGTGCCGTTTTTTGTAAGAAGACTTTTTTTTTTGTTTTTTTTTTTACGGAAGGAGTCTCCAGTGTCGGCGTTCCAGTGTAACGGTCAGCTGAAACTTTCCAAAAAAATTTAAAATCGTTCCCGCGATGTCTTGTGAGTAGGACGTGAGAATACCCGGACGATTCACGTGGTCTCTACGCACGTGACACGTCGCGTGCGTGCGCTTTTATCGTCACACGAGTCGTTTATTTGCGTGTGGATTCATTCACATATCGTTCACAAAACTTTTGATTACATGTTGAAATGTTTTGTGATATTTTATTTGTAAGCATTATTATTATTATTATTATTATTATTTTTATCTTTTACCTAAATAGGACGCATGGTCGGTCTGCCCTGGGGGTTCCGATGCCGTGATCTTAAAGGTCACGACTCGGGGTCCTGCCTGTAATGTTCAGCGTGTTTTATCGCAGTGCCTGAAAACCTACTTGGCCTGTATTAATAGCAACAACATGCCTCTCACTATGTGCACTATGTCATGCGATACTGGCTTACAATCCTACAATACGACTCGCTATACTGTACGCGAGCAGGGACCGGACCAATTTCAGAGCTAATAGCACGCTAATCGCCCAGGATTTTATCCCAGACTGTAATATTATATTTAACTCAGTGTCCGCTCGCTCTCTCTCTCTCTCTCTCTCTCTCTCTCTCTCTTTATCCCTCTCTCTTTCTCTCCGTTTTTATTTTCCTCAGACTTTCCTCACGGTGAACAGAATTTTAGGATTCGGTGATTAGGACGAGGCTACTGGACGAGTATTTCTTCCCCAGAGCACTTACTAGACATCGGGAGAAAAGAAATTTCTTTCATGAGCGTTTATTTAAACGTGCACAATCCAAACCTGTTTACAGGTGCACAAAAATATAAGTAAATCTCACTGGCCAATGAGAGAAAGTCGCTGTTAAGCCACGCCCACGCACGTCAGAACGGCGGACGTGAACGACAAGGTCGGAAGCGTGAAGGAAAAGCACGATCGGCGAATAGGAAGCTTAGGAAACGGTTTATTTGACGACCGGGCCGATTTCCGTCCGTCTCTTGAGAAGTTACGCTCAATACTTTTGCTTTCGAAATTTAATTCCGTGGCTTTTATGGTACCTTAAAAAAAATGCCTTAGACACCAAAGGGTTAAAGTGGCCGGATAATTATTATACAAACGTAACGATAAATATAACAACTTTGATCATGGTAGGTTGTGATTTCCAGCGCCGTAGCTGAATAAAAGAACAAAGAAAAAAAACAATCGCGCCCTCCTCCTCGCCTACGCGCCGTGGTCTTCTCAGTGGTGATGTGTAATTTCCCCTGCGTTTATACTCACAACACGACGTATACGGCACGTGTGTCATGGAGCTTCATTTCTCTTCTTTCTCGCGCCGCGTTATGTTGATATATATACACGGCGGGGGAAATTAGTACTGAACGCGTCATGATATCTTTCCAGTGGGGTGAAATTTTCACCAGACGTCAGGATTAACTCAAGAAATCCGGAAATATAAAGAATTCACAACATTAAAGGCCATAAATAAAGTTATGTGTAATAAAGTGGAACGACACGGGGGAAAAAGTATTGAACACGCTAAGGAAAAGCAGTTCTCCAAGTCAAGAACCAGCTGAAATCCGTAAGTAATTACACCCCCTATCGGTGTAAATGAATATCAGCTGGGTCAGTACATCGATGGTCTATAAAAAGGCTTTTCGTTACCAAGGTGTCACACAAGAAACATCTCATGATGGGTAAAAGCAAAGAGCTCTCCCAAGACCTTCACACCCTTATTGTTGTGAAACATATCGATGGAATCGGACACAGACGTATTTCAAAACTTCTGACTCTTCCAGAAAGCACCAGTGGGGTCGTTATCCACAAGTGGAAGCAACATCACTCCGTCATCAACCGGCCACGCACAGGAGCTCCTCGCCAGATTTCTGACCAGTGAGTCAGAGGAATAGTCAGAAGAGTAGCACAAGAGCCAAGGACCACTCGGAAAGAGCTCCAGAAACACCTGGAGGCAGCAGGTGCTATCGTCACAGAGAAAACAATAGGCGATGCTCTCCACTGCTCACGCTCACACGCTGGACTCCATTACTAAAGAAAAGGCATGTCGAAGCTCGTTTAAAGTTTGCTACAACTCATTCGGACGAGCCTATGAGATACTGTGAGAGTGTAGTCTGGACAGACGAGAGCCATGTCTGGAGAAGAAATGTCACTGCACATCACCTTAAAAAAACACTACACCAGCAGTGAAGTCTGGAGGTGGAGCATCATGGTGTGGGCTGTTTTTCATCACATGGTACTGGCGGACTTCATTTCACTGAAGGAACGATGAATGGAGCACTTTACTGGGAGATTCTTGAGAAGAATCTGCTGCCATCCACCAGGATGATGAAGATGAGACGTGGGTGGAGCTTCCAGCAGGACGACGATCCACAACATACAGCAAAGGAAACTCTTAACCGGTTTCAGAGGAAATAAATCAAGGCGTTAGAACGGCCCAGCCGATCACCTGACTCCAATCCAACTGAACGAGATTTAAAGACGATATGTTTAGAAGAACGGAACAAAATCACACCGGAATACCGCAGGACATTCATTTCTTCATACAGGAAGCGTCTTGAAGCGGCGTTACAAACAAAGGCGTCTCCACTGAGTGTTAAATACATTTCAGTGAGCGTGTTCAGTACTTTTTTCCCGTGTCGTTCCATTTTATTACACATAACTTCATTTATGGCCTTTAATGTTGTGAATTCTTTATATTTCCAGATTTCTTGAGTTACTCCTGATGTCTGGTGAAAATCCCAGGTGAATACCCTCATTGGAAAGATATTTAAACAGAATGTTGACGCGTGTTTTTAAATATCGTACGTAAAGGTTTTCGCGTGATTACGACAGAAGTGTTACATCGCAACATTTGAATATTCGAAGACGGTACACGGCATCGCGGGTAACGATGTTTAGTTTAGCTGCCGGTTTGAGTAAAAAACAACAACAACAACAACAACAACAATGAAGAGCCGTGGTGCGGAAAGTTCTAGAAGATTTCTTTTAAAAACATAAATAATTCATGAGGAAATGAAAAAAAAAAATCTGATCTTAATATCCAATCAGTTATTTGCTGCAGTGAGATTCTATAACTAATGGCACCTTATGACCCTTCGCCGTGCTCCGGAAGATGTACCGTGATGTTTAATATATCGTGATTATAGCTGGAATATTACGGAAGATAAACAGCAACTAATCTCTCGCTGAGTCTCTCTTTCCTGGAAAAACGTGCTGGACACATTTTGGTGTATTGAATTGAAAGGAAAGCATGACCACACACACACACACACACACACACACACACACACACACACACACACACACACAAACTGCGGGCGGTGAGAGCACACTGAAGGTATGCGTGACATTAAACAACACACATTTTTGGGAATTTCAGACATAAAACTAACATTGAGCATGCCAAGCGAAAGCACAGTGACTCAAACGGAGTCTGTGTGTGTGTGTGTGTGTGTGTGTGTGTGTGTGTGTGTGTGTGTGTGAGTTAGGCTAAATTAAAGGCTCTTTTCTTCTGTCTCACCCCTCCCCCCTTTCGCTCTGTGTGAGATTTCTGGTAAGTGACATGGCTGGCCTTTGGCATGGCGCCTGGCATGATCACATGGTATAGATATCACGCCAGTTTGTGTGTGTTTGTGTGTGTGTGTGTGTGTGTGTGTGTGTGTAGGAGGGAAGGAGAAAGAGGTGTGCGTGAGCTAGACGGAGAGAAAACGATTGTGCGTCTGTGTTCGTGTGTTGGATCGAAGTGAGACTGTGTGTGTGTGTGTGTGTGTGTGTGTGTGTGTGTGTGTGTGTGTGTGTGTGGTTGGATTTTTTCTCTCTCTCTCCCCCTATTGTTTAACCATAAACGAAAGTTCACTCCTTCGCCGGAGAAGTGAAAGCTTTGTGAAGGGTGTGAATGAACACACACCACTGAGTCACTTCCACTGCGAGTGTATGTGTGAAAAACTCATAAAATATCAAAATGTGTGTGTGTGTGTGTGTGTGTGTGTGTGTGTGTTTGTGAGGTAGTTTGGTAGGAGTGTGTGTGCTAACAGAACAGGACATTTTCACTGGATTAGCTGCTTTGTGTGTGTGTGTGTGTGTGTGTGTGTGTGTGTGTGTGTGTGTGTGTGTGTGTGCGTGGCTTAATCCGGGTGATTATCGTGTGTTGTTAACAGAATATAAGTTGTGTAACGTATAAGATGATATGAACTCCGTCTGGAGTAGAGGTTTGTTTATTCCTTGCTAGCGTGGTGTGTTTGGACTTTTTAAAATATTTCAATTCGAATCATTTGACACTTTTCGCAAACTTCTTAAAGACCTCATCTGCATCTCCACGCTTTCCTGACGCACGTGAAAACGTGAAAATATCTTAAACACGCGCGTCTAATTCATCGGGAACTCATCGAGAGATGTCATCTGATCTATCCGATCTCGTCTTTCCTCGTATGAGATCAACATAACCGGATCTATGTTTGTTAAACTTGTTCCTAGACCCTCTGAACTCATTTCAAGCTTCTTTTCTAGGAACAGGATTAATAATCGTATATTGGGGTACAACAGCAACCTGTTATAGAATTTGTAATGGTTTTAATGGGAGTTGTATTGGTTTAAATGGAAACTGTAACGGTCCCTGTTGGTGTGTACTGGTAATCTCTTGCCTTCTATTGGTGTCATGTAAATGTCTAGTGGATACCATTAAGTAACGGTAATGGTTTTAATGGTTATGTGATGGTTTGTAATGGTATTCGTAGTGGAAACCATTAGAATTTCTGTGATGGTTTCTATTGTTTAGGGTTT